>NW_028301578.1:11307500-11375000 GCF_042242905.1 Orbicella faveolata | reverse complement strand
TGAGGTTCAAAGCCAGTTATAATAAAGTTTCCATATAACGCGCGCTCTGATTGGCTGAAACAGCGTGCTTTATCAGAGAACAGAGCACGGGTTGATGACGGTAAGTTGGCTTCCAAATTTTTGCTTCGGAATTTTGACAAATTTGACCCAAATTAAACATCCCCTGTGACTCAGACAAACGCAGTGGAAGCGAGCTATTTTTCTGCAGAAAATATGGCTCACA
Source organism: Orbicella faveolata (assembly GCF_042242905.1). NCBI lineage: Eukaryota > Metazoa > Cnidaria > Anthozoa > Scleractinia > Merulinidae > Orbicella > Orbicella faveolata. The sequence goes on along the minus strand of NW_028301578.1, from coordinate 11,374,777 downwards.
GAGACCATTGTTAGCAACAGTAGTGTTAAAACTGTACTAAAATAACAAGTTTTGCTAGATTCCTGCCGACAAAACATGTACAGCTGTAGCGAAATAAACAAATTCTCAACCTAAACAGTGCTTCGATAAAGACATTAATTTTGTTACGAAGGCAGAAATTATACTAAGAAGTAAAACAACGACAGAAAACAATTGAACTGTCTCTGTTTATGATGAGAAGCTTTATTTTTGTAAATTTACAATTAAAAATGCTCATTTGCTCAAACAACACTTACATGCAGTGTAGTAACGCTCGTTCTCCGGTCATCTCAGCGAAGTAAACCGACAAGTGGTCAGTGCAAAACTTGCTCTGATATTCTCTTCTGTGCTCGAAGTAGAACCAGTGGGAGCCGTTAAGTCTTTCTAACTTTTACGCTAGTTCGGGCAATCTTGCTGCATGCGGCTACAAGCCGAAAATAACTGTAGCTCCTTTCAAATTCAACCCGGCATTTCGCATTTTCATCCACAAGCTTTAAGCTCCGCGTTTCGTTATTTCCACTGGAAAAGTGCTCGTTTTTATGGGCCACAATACGGCCGGATTCCTCTTGACTATAAACCTTTACCTGCCTTGCGATCCGTATTTAAAAATTAACTTAAAAGCGAACTCTGAAGGCATCGTTCTTCTCTCGAAAGCCGCTCAAACTTCTCGAAACTGAAAGCTTAGCTGAAGTCCAGTTTGTGATTGACAGCTGTCGCTTCGTTAGCCAATCAAATTATTTGAACAATTCTAACAAGGATTGTGATTGGCTTATTTTAGCGTGCTTTACCAGAGAACAGTGCACGGCTGACGCCACTTTTGCTCGTTTGGAAAATAAAGTTTGGTTTGAAAATTCAGCCGAATGCGGGGGAAATTATCTGATTCTTTATCATAAAACAAATAAAGAAGCCTCGACTGTGCTCTGTTCTGTTGTAAAGCACTTAGGAAGCGGTAGAACACTCAAGAAGTAGGGAAAAACACTCGACTACGTCTCGTGTTTTCCCCTACACTTCTTTCGTGCTCTACCGCTTCCTGCGTGCTTTACAACAGAACAGAGCACAGTCGGGGCTTCTTTATTTGTTAATTATTGGAGAAGTTATTCTAGCATTTTAATCGACAGTAGCGCGGATTACGCTAGCCGTTTTACAGGATGTAACTGGTTCCGCCATGTCATCAACACCAAATTGTTTCATGTTACTGCTGTCTCGCAGACCATCCACGTTGTTTATCTTATTTTTAGCTGTCACTTGCTCGAAGTTATCACCACCAACCAATGGCGAGCTATTAGGATGCAATACAATAGAGATGTTATACAACACCGTATGCAGGTTTTCCTGTAAGGAAGGATTTGAAGCGAAAGGTTCAGTGGTTAGAAGATGTACAGAAAATGGAACTTGGAGTGGAACCGACCTTGTCTGCACAGGTAATTATTACTTTCTTGTCATTACTGCCTATTCAACCTTTCAATGGTGTTCTGTAACAAATTATGATTGGTTAGTTTTCTATTCATTGCCGCAAAATGTTGGTGATATAACTCGTGCTCTAATTGGCTAGTTAGGCCGGTCGTTTTACACGAGGTTACGTAAATAGCGTCGCATACTTTTTATTGGCTTAGTTTTAGACCAAAAAATTGGAAACGGCCGAAAAGTGATCCAAACACTGAAAAATGTTTTACAGAACTCGAGTTTGAACGTGATAACTCGCGCACTGATTAGCCATGCCAGTCGTTGTACACAAGGCCATGTAAATATCGTTGCATACTTTTTTTATGGCTTGGTTTTGGACACAAAATAGGAAACGGTCGCGTATTGTTCACAAAACGAAATCCCAATACTTGAGCCAAATTTGGGTAAATCTCGAGTTTTAGCGTACAGTTTAAGAAATCGAATGTGGTTTAGCGTTGTCTGTACTCTTATCGACAAAGATATGCGTCATCACAGTGGTCAAAATGTTGTGGACTCACGAGGCGCAGCCGAGTGAGTTCACAAGAAATTTTGACCACTGTAATGGCACATATCACTGTCGATAAGAGTACAGACAACGCTAAACCACATTCGATTTTTTTTTTGCCACAATATCAACGTCAAAGAAAATGATTTTTCAGAGCCTGACCAGGAGCGTGACACATTGACGCGAGCAGCGTCGTCTGGATTCTTATCGACAACGGCAAATTAGCAAATCAGATTGCGAGATTAGCACCAATTGGGGTAAAAAACTAAAATTTACACACTAACTCATTATTCTTTGATGAGCATACGCGTTTACCGTACACAAATAGCCATCCGTCTTTTCTTTGTTCGTCGAGAGGAAAATGGCCATTCGCTACAGGGCGAGAATTGCTTATCACAATGAAGTGCACTGAAGATTATCTCAACGTCCCTTTCTCTAATTCACTGCCTGAAGTTGTTTTGGTTTTGATCGACGTATATAAAAAAAATCAACGTTATGAATATATGCAGAAAATATTTACAAGTTTCTGCTTGTATATGGTATGCACATCCTTTTGGCCATCTTGGATTATTGATCGATCCAAGATCGTCAATTTATCACTTTTGCCACTATAGAAGATTGTTATTCGATCTTAAATTGTGAAGTGTTATTTCTTACGACTACAGTTGGTGACGAGTGATCTTATGCATCAAGGCAGAGATGCACGGATCAATCGATACACGATCGTAGAATATGTCCATGTGATCAAATCCATGAAGGTCTTTCTTATATCAAGGACCCCATGTGAAGGCCCTTGTATAAGGAAGGGTCTCTTTTATATAGAACTTATATAAAGGCCTTTGAATACACTGAAGGTCCTTATATAAAGACCTTAGTACACACGTCGAATAAATGCCCTCATACAAAAGTACTTATACAAAGTTCCTTGTGTAAGAATAACTGTACCAAGGACCTTGTTTGATGGTCCTTGTATACATTCATTAATAGAGGTCCTAGTATCAAGGCCCTTGTATACAGATCCTTATACTAAAACATAATTCTATAAAAATCGTCGTGTAAAAAGCTTTCTGTTGAGGTCCTTGGGTAAATCCATGGTATTAATGTTGATGTTGAATATTTTAAGGTATTTGCGGTGCCGTTGAGGCCCAAGGAGCATCTATTTGAAGAAGGACACCTTTTCGACCGACAGGGGCGCTTGAATCCAAGATCAATCACCGGGAGCCCTCACTTCCGTTTAGAATATGAATAAAAGATTAACCTACTTTTATCGCGCGTGTTTTGTGTTTTGTGGCGGCCATTTTGAATTTTTAATACGCGCGCGGTCTGCTAGTACGAGGTCTGGACCCGAAATTACGGAAATCGCTCGGTGAGCGATCGGATCCTCCGAGAATTTCCGCCCGTCCCAGACCTTCATAATTTCGGTTCCAGACTTCACACTAGCAGACCGCGTATTAAAAATTCGAAATGGCCGTCACAAAACACAAAACACGCGCGATAAAGGTAGGTTACTCTTTTATTCATATTCTAAACGGATGTGAGGGCTCCCTGTGATCAATTGAGTACAACACGCTTTGAGCCATATGTGTCAAAATGCAAATTCTCCTCACTATTCTAAGCATACGTGTTATGCACTAATTAATTGGAATAACTTTTCCTTTTCCCATGACCTGTATTCTGAAAAACATCATTTCAGACGATGGTGATCAATTCGACAACAAGATCTTCGATGTACATAATACAATAGTAATACAGTAATTTAGGTTTTGTGTAAGTAGTTCAATAAGTGTTATAGAAATCGGTTGTTTTCAATGTGAGACTAGAGGCTAAATACACGGTTGGGTTTTGGAGTTAGCTCCAGGCTTTTCATGTTTATGCCTTTCCATGTTGGTACAATGTAATGAGAAATACAGTTTTGATGACCCTTAGGTTGGGACTTAGGGAGGAAGGGGCGAGGGAGTGGTTAAGGAATCATGTGAGGATAGAACGTAGGTAGTAGACTTCTACTGGCAAAGGTAAATGGTAATCCTGTGAAGATAACTAGCCTGTGATCATGGTAAGCGGTAATCCTGTGATCATGGTAAGTGGTAAACCTGTGATCAAGATAAGCGGTAATCCTGTGATCAAGGTAAGTGGTTACCCTGTGATCAGCAATTCATTAGTCATGCAACGCATTCTTTTAAAGAACAGCAGACTGATAATCTGATAAAAAGCAAACCTATTGCAGTCTTGAGTTAGTTTTCAACGAAGGAGGCAGTTTAGTGAGTAATATAATCCATATAACCGAAAACTACAAGGGGATGCTTTGACAAGCTTTTTATTTTACACTAGCTTTTCAAATAACAATAGCTGTTTACAATCATGCACATGCTAACAACGTATTCTTCTGTTTACCTTGTGTTTACTTCCAGTTCTTCTGCATGATGCTACTCAGGCTCGTTTTCAGGTTTTTCAGCAGGGCCTGCGCTCTTGAGGTCCCTCCTCCGGGAGACCCTCCAGCACTCGCTCCTATGTCCCCGATGACTTGAGGGAAAACATCAACACACACCCTGCCCTGGTTATCGCTTTCAGACCAGCTCTTCAAGTCTTCGCCGAACCAGACCCTGAGCTCCATATAGGGGTGCAGATACAGCGGGTAGTCAAAGTTGGAGAAGACCAGCTCGTCAGAATGCTTATCGTCCACTACGGGCATGGTGTACCACAATCCTGATCCGTGCTTTATAAACTGCTGCAGGGGAAATATCACGTTGTCGTGTCTGTCGGTAATGATGACGTTCAAAGGGTATGCCTTAAAGGAGCTGTAACCATGGCAACCCCAGCGGCTGTTATAGGCGACGTCAGAGACGCACCTTACCTCGCCGCTTCGGTAAACAAGCTTGAGGGCACCGACTAGCATGCCTTGCGCACCTCGGTATATCACGTGACCTGGACGGTTGTTTCTGGCTTCGAAGCATACGGGATGGTGACCATAGTTGATTTGATACCAAGCAGCTTCGCCGTTAGAAAAATTCAAACAACAATCAGAACTTATTAAATAAGCACAGTATCGTAAAGAATTTTTCTGATGTACAGAATTACTTTCAAAGTGAAGAGTAGATCAGAAATTTTAAAAGTAGAAATAACATTAACTCGGAAAAATATCCGAGTTCCAGATGGGATTTGAGCCCACGACCCTTAGTGATCTAACCGGACGCTCTAACCACTGAGCTACTGGAGCCTCTATGATGAGCAAGGATGAAATGTGGGTCTTTGACTAGAACCGCATCGTGCGGTCACAGCCAAATGATGACTTGGCACTCATGAACTCAGTAACTGCATCGCGCAGTCACATTGAGGAATCTCAAAGATGCAACCAAATACCCTCTAAAGTGAATATTATAAGGAACTTTAAATGTAGAAACAACATCAACTCGGAAAAAAAAAACAGACTGAAAAAAAAAATAGCCGCGATGCGGTTCTAGTCAAAGGGTATGCCTTGGATTACGATGGGTAGTTGGTTCAAAGCTCATTTGGATCTCGAATTTTTTTTCCAAATTGAAAAGAGAGTCTTAAGATAGCGATGGAATCTCAGTTATTTGATGTTCGGCTATTCTCAGCTATCACTTAAAATTTTAGCCCACTTCTCAACTATCAGCTATTTGAGTCTTTTTTTTTTTCAGCTCAAAATTAAAATTTTGAACATTTTCAATTAGCAGTTGAAATCTTTTCAGCTTCTCTAGATAGAAGACTCACAAAGAAGTAATATTAAACCGTCAATAAACTAGGGTTGTTACTACTTAAGAAGATTAACTAAAAAGGGATTCCTTATATCGAAAGGAAAATGCACGTTTTGTGTTCCTGTGCAGCAGAAAACGCAAAGAAATGATCGCTTTATTAATAAAAAAAACCCTTCAGCTAAGGAAATGAGGCTTTTACCTAATATAGGAAAGCGTTCCAACTGCAAATATATAATCTCTTGACAAGAAATTTTGGACCGTATTTTTTACGTTGATTTACGTACAGAAAAGTAGAAGAGATTTTGAATTTTATGCAACCATCCATTTTTTTTATGCAAACCTTACTCACTTTTAAGAGGTTTTTAAGACATATAGTTATTGTAGTGAATGAAGAAAAAAAATTATATCTTGCAATTGTGATTGCTTACGAAACTTTGAAGAAAAGACAAAGTCTACTGTAATGATAGAATGACGAATTTATGAACGCATTTAAAAACGCACCTTGAAATACCTGGTAAAACAAAAATGCAAGAAGAGCATGCAGGTTTTATCAAAGACGATGTCATTTTCGTGTGATGGAATATGGGTCGACTGGCGATGTCTTCTCCTTTGTTTCAAGGAGGCCTTTGAGTGCGAGGACGAGTAGAAATGTCACAATCGATTACGCAAAAATATTTGCATAGGTTCTAATTTTCTTCAAGAAATTAATAAGAATATTAAATCTGATTGATTTAATGGAAATAAACATTCTGTTGGAAAGAATTAAACAATTAGATGCTTGTATTTACATGTTTTTCCCACAAGAAAAGGCACAACTCTAATCCACTTTTTGGCTCGAATATTTCTATCGTTCGTGGGTCGTGGGTACAACTCGTGGGTGATTTAAGAATTTGATTCTGTTGTTAGTTACTGTTTAGTTATTAGCGTAGCCCTGAACACACTTCAACGTAGCGTTGTGCAGGCCCGCGGTGTCCCTTCTATTGTTACGTGTTGCTACAAAGAAGTGTCCCACACACCTGTTGAAGATACCTTTCGTTTATTGAAAAGACGTGATATGTTTTCACGCGATTGTTTCCCACCCACCGGATTTTGGTGTGTAACGCTAGTCACTTTAGCAAATGTAAGCCTCCATTGTTAGTTCCGAAATATGTTCTCTAGGCACGTGCACACTGAAGGAATTGTGTGAGTGGGGTCTGCGGGGGAGAAGAAGTTGTTAAACTGGATTGAGAGGAGAGGAGAATTTGTGCTGTGGTGCTCTCTCTACATTTGGAAACTTGTCTTTGACGACAAAACAGTTGTTCTCGCCTCTGGAAGTAGGCTTAATACCGGCTTGATGCTCTCTGTTTGAGCCTGACTTTGATATGCAGTTGGCCATTTTAAAGTGTACCGTGTCACGAAAATTACGATAACGTGCTCACCAAGGATCGGGCAGCTTTTGATACCATGGTTGTAGCAAGTGATAGAGTGGTTGTAACGACCCATCAAAATCTAAGTGCTGGAAACTGTTTTGAGCCACCTTAAGTGGTATCTTTTAGGGTTCTAATTAAGCTTGAGTAGTTCCTACATTAGTCTCCTTTAGAAGTTAAATTCGAATTTTCCGACGAGCATCCCTGACCTTTTCATATGGGAGCTTCCCTGGGTTCCAAATGTCTAACAAGGAATGACAGCGAAGGAGTGAAGGAGTGATGAGGTGCAATCGCTTCACCACTGCAACTTGGAAAATAATATTTTCTAAGTTAAAAAGGAAAAGGCTAGCAAAGATACAAAAAATGTAAACAATTTAGAAGAAGTCACTCCCATCCAGACAATACAAACAGGAAAAGAATTCGTGATTATCTTTACTGAGAAACACGGAAGCACACTCCTTACAACTACCACTGAAGTGCAAACTCTTGACAATTTTCTTCATAATAGTTTTTCTTACTTTCTCAAAGAACGTTCTTTTACAAGGCAGTAGTGTGTTCATATAACTCGGTCCTTCACTGCAATCAAGAAAACATTTTAGAGATTCCAAGTGTATATTGGTCACGCTTTGCTTCGCACGAACAACAAGTTGTCAATCAAGCGGTGCACAGTTTGTCTGAGTCGAGCGGTCGGTGGAGTTTTTAGCACAAGCGTTGTGTTTTATTCAAGATATGGCTGAACTGTTAGCATAAGGAGAGAAATGAAAACATTCATTGTATTGTGCTTCTCGCTTTGCCTTGTGGGAGGTAGTGAAGGTATGTCATAATTTATGCTTTGCTTATAACGCATCCACTGATTTCGCATGTTTCAAGTCCGGTGTTATACAATCTCGACATGTTCTAAAGATTGAATCACTTTCCTTTTAGACTAAGTGAAGAAAAGTTCAGACATAGCTTTCGAGGAATGGGTCTGATTTCTATTCATCCGTCCTTATTTCATAATTTCAAATGTTCTAAACGATGACAAACATGGACTACCGCTAATATTATGATAAGCAAAATTTAGTGAGCCTCTCAATAAACTGTTCGACGTGTGTCTAGAGAAACATCTGTTTTGGTTTCTCACCTCTTTGCATGCTTTTATATAATGTGATTTCTTGCAAAACTGAGCTAGTTGCCACAACTTTCTGCAAATCTTTTTCAAAACCTGGGTTAAATTGCAATTCATTCCAATGATACTCGGATGAGGCTCTGTCTCGTAATAAAAAATTCTGAGATTCATTTTCATATTGTTCGTGATACTCTTGCTTTCTCATAACCAGTTTCTGATTTCGAAAGTTTAATCATTTTTCTTCAATGTTTTCTTCATAATAAGCTTGTAAGTTTACCGTACCTAGGTGTTAAGTTTCCGCAACGATGGCGAAAATATGGCCTTAGACTCGGTAGAAAGAAGACAAAGAAAACACAATTTTAATCACCCCTGCAAGTAAAGTTATATGAAAGTTCCTGAATTTTAAACTGCGTAGAATGATATAATGATATGAATGATAATGTACACAACTCAAGCAGTAGTGAAAATAACGCCCGATAAAAGTCATGTAGACAGCTGCTTTAGTCGCCTACATAACTGCCATGATTATTCATACGTTGCCGTTCCTGGGCCAGTATAACACACGACATCTGGGTGGATACGCACGCAATGTATCAACGTAAAATACCTTCGCCACCCTGTTGCACCATAACACATCTTGCAACATATTCCAAAGTTGGTAAGCATTTGAAAGAGGTACGTAACAACTACACTATGTTGCCTGCGAATGTATAGGCCTAAGCGGCCATTATGGAGTCCACAATTGCAATTTAATAAACGCTGGTAACAATATCTAAGATAAAAAACAAGAACATTGTATTGGCATCTCTTCAATAAAGTTACCATTGAGGGCCGAACGTAACGATCCTCGGTTTAAGTATTGAGTTTTAGCACTTCCATTTCCTTCGTAGCTTACATGCTTTCGCACGGAAACAAGTTATAGTTTGTATTTTAAGTCTTGTCGAGGTATTGAACAGGCACGAGAAGCAGACGAAGGAAGAAAAAGCCGTTTCTTTCTTAGAAAATGCCGGACTCTGAAAAAATAATCGAGCGGTCTGACTCGGCAGTCGAGCGAGACCAAGCCAAACACAAAATTGGTCTTGAAATGTATAAACAAAATGTTTATGAGATTAATTAATTTAAAAAATTAATTTTTCTCAGTCTCAAAATAATTGTTCATACAGATTGATGTCAGGAATGCAACATCAAAGCATCACTTCTTTAAGTCATTTAAAATAAACACGTAAGCTTAAGTCTCAGGGCACAGCAGCGAGCAAAGTATAACTCACTACAGCTCACCGCCAACTGTATCGCAGCTATAAGGTGGCTCCCACACTACATCAAACTGATTTGAGAAGCACCAACTACAGAGGACACAAATTCCTTTCATTCAAAACCCGAATCGAATGGCCTCCACTGTTGACCGCAACCGTAGGTTTTCTGACCGTATTTTTCAACTCCTGCAACATTCAAGTCAACGTTAAACTTTTCGTCTCACAGGGCTGCTCTGATGACCAAAACTGACTTGACTTTTCCAGCATTTTCTCTAAGATTTGTAGATTTCGCAGTTCAATTCTGCTTTCCCTGTAAGTTTTCACTCCACGAGAAGCGAGTTTGACATGGGCGTGATTTTCTTAGGCCAAAAACAATTCTTTGCTACGCATAGCAACCAATGGGAATGCGGCTTTATCTTGTACAGACAATAGATTACGTCAGGTTGCTATTTTCTTGTTTCCCAAAGTGGGCAAAGGCCGGCTTTCGAGTTATGTGAAAGATTTTGAGATAGCAGTTTGTTTCTATATTCTATAAAACAATTAGATTCTATGTTACGTTGCCGTGACTCTGTTCAATAATAGATCACAGAAGACGTCAAAATGTGGTAAGAACACCAACCGGCTATCGCCTCGAGCGTTACCTTTTGTTTTGTTGCCACATTTTGACGTCATCCATGTTCTATTACTAAACAAACGCAGGGCAACATGGAATCTATTTGTTAAATAGAAGATATCGTTCTGACTTTTAAACAATCATCTTCGTTACAAGCCATCGGCGAACTTGTGACTGCTAGAAATCATCATGTCCATTCTGTTAATATTCAATTAGCAAAATTCATTTCATCTTGCTTTGATGTACGCAATATTTTTCTTTCAAATCAAACCGATGTAACTTGATTGCTTTATCATAACCTTCTTATGATGTTCACGATAATCATTACTGTTTTAATTTTAGTCTACAAAAGCTTTTGCAACACTGTATGTATATATGATCACGTAAATAAAACCAGTTGTTATTGTTGTGGTTTTGTAGGTCAGAGCACCGCTACCCCAAGTGTGGCATCGTTCAGTCCAATAACATTCGTGGAATCGTCCGCTGCAGCACTAAATGTGGGATCGCCCAGCGGCGAAATAAGTAAGGGGACGTCCAGCACAGAAAACACTCTGGAATCGTTCAGTGCAGCTATTAATGTGGTATTACCCAGCGGCACAACAGATTTGCCATTGTCTCACGTAACAGTACAGACATTAAAAATGGGATCCTCCGCCGCAGCATCATTTACGACTGCTGCATTGCATTCAGTGTCACATTCAGTAAAGCCATCGCAAGACACTACAGCACCCATCTCAACCACTGAGACCGGCGTGGAACCAACGATAGCATCAACAGTAAAACCAACAATAACGTCTTCTGTAAATGGTAAGTAATACTTATGGATGAATGGTTACAACTGCGCGAAGTTCAGTTGCCTTATACTGTCTTCAAGATTCCACCGGAAAAAAGAGAAGTTTTAATTTGTCGATTCGACAAATGGATATTTTTATTCGCGATTCCACTAACCTAACTAACCACGTTTGCCTCTACCGGTCGCTAGAAAAATTTTATGACTGGTGTAATTGATTAACACGCCAACAAAATAGGCAATGTGTTATGTAAGGTAACCTTGGTAGCCTCGGTACTAGGGTGCACGTTGGCCTCGTTATGATGTATATATCAGGAAGAATGACTTTCAAAATAAACGGTTATTTTGTTCTTGTGGTACGTTGCTGTCTACTTGTTGAAACACAATGAACATTACTTCCGGTGCGTGGTACTCCCGAGATCCTTCGGGGTGTACGCGCGGTACATTTCGAGGCACGATTCATCAAAAGGCAGCCCTAAGCTCGGAAAATGTAGAGTGTAGACAGCCTCTCTATTTTTCAACGCACGTGAAAGTAAAAGCGAGCGAGGCTACCGCGGGGCAGTCATTTAATTCAATATTAATGATATAGTTACTCAATTAAAACACCTCAAAAAAGACAGATGATTGTGGAGAATAAATAAACAAATAAATAAATAAATAATAATAATAATAAACTCTAGTGATACTAGGATGGGGCCTTGCCTCATAATAAATTCTGAGATTCATTTTGGCGTCTGTTACTGTTCACGTGACCGTGATGCACTCGTATTATTATTCTTCTTTGTAGAAAAGTGAGAGTTAAGTGGCTGAGCAAAAATTCTTTAATTGAAAAGGAAATGTGTAATTTGCTTTAAGTAAATTTTTAAAATTTGCTTCATGCAAAATAATGCGCACCGTTTTCATTTTGGAGGAACGTGCTTTTGAGAAGAGTGAAATATCTTTCTAGTATTTTATACTCTTTTCAAGCAATTTATTTGACATGCTCAACGAACGAAATTTAATTTTGCTGGAGTTCATTGCCTGCGAGATTTCTTTCGATAAAGTCAGGATTCAAGCTAAGAGTGTATCGTGTTATAGAGAGGCTCGATCCTATACGGGCGAGACATTTATAAGTACACTTACTTATTTGGGAGGGAGGGCAAATTCAAATCATTTTAAAGCATTATAACGCATTATGTTCAAATTCATGGTGTGTCAATTAATTCCAAGAGCGTCAATCCCCGTCCCGGGAATAATCCGGGACTTTGATGGAAGGCTGGCTCTGTAAACTGGGTGTAAAAATTACACAGTTCTGAGTGAAGCAGACCGTGTTGAACAATGGCAACGATCCAAGATGACCGCTTGTATCATTTTCACTCATGACTCTTTTTGTTTTTGTTATTTGTAACTACTGTTTAGTTAAGAAATGCAGTTTTGTCGTTACTGTAGTCAACTGATGTGTCCTTACTTACAGTGAATGGATGTAAAAATTACACAATACTGAGTGAAGCAGACCGCGCCCAAGGACACGCAGTGATCAACGCCAGCAATTATAGATGCGATAGGGATGAGCTGGTACCAGGTTGGTATCGTTTCCAAGGCGCTGCCGGAGATCGGATGGCGGACAAATGTGTTCCCATACGTCACTGCGGTACTTACCATCCAGGTTGGCTTAATGGCGCACACCCGACAGTTGCTGAAGGTGTGGTCACTCGTAGAGTCTGTTACCGTAACAGTTATCATTCCTGGTACTGGTCAAGAAACTGCTGTCGCTGGAGTAACAATATTAGAGTCAGGAACTGTGGAACTTTCTTCGTGTATGAGCTACAAAACCCGCCTGTTTGCAATCTTCGTTACTGTGGTAACGGCAGCGCAGGTAATTTACTTTGTTTGCTTCTTTGAGTGTGTCAGTCAACAATCAGTCATCAAGCAATCATCACCATCAATCATCAAGCAAAGTTTAAAAACATTCTCCAGAGGTGATTCAATGCCATCTTAACATTTCAAATTCAAGGTGACTTTGAAGTACTCCGACTCTTACTCTTACTGGTAATACGTAACATATGCGTTTACAGAAGCTTCCATGTCTTGCAATTCTTACCGTATTAGCAAAAATATTACAATCATTCCTATCCTCTGGTTCTTAATCATGAACAGCCAACATTTAAGGCTTTTGTCTACTCGCGTTCCCGTTGTCGTTGCCGTCGTGGTTTGCTTAAGATCCCCAGTGACGAAATGCAATTAATTAACCATGTGCAAACATTACACCCGTTTGCAGAGGAAAGAAGAAAAAACCATGCGTGTTACTGAAATTCATTTTTTCCTCTTTAAAGGTACCTTTAGGACGTTCGCGCTAACTGTTTCGGTACATCCTTACTGCGCACGCAAATTCACACGCCGCGTCATGAGCGCGCACGCTGAGTAATAAAATGAACAATGATAGGGCAGATGGCCATTGCCATAGCTTTTCATGGATTTAACGATCTTGAACGTTCTGTGACCCCTATTTCCCTTTTGATGGATCATTTTCTCTAGCGATTTTCTACGTTTAGCGAAAAATTGAAGAAAATCTCTCGACTAAAAGTTTGAATTTTCTGCAAAATGTACCGTCGAATTCCGTTCTTTTCAGCTCTTCGTGTGTCTGTGCAACGGTTTCAAATGCCTCTTGAAGGGTTAAGATTTGTGAAAACGTTGGTAACATTTGGAATTATTTCCTCAACAGACTCACTTCTACAAAATATGACTAAGGTCGTTTGCCTCAGTTCACTCAACTTCGATATTTTTAACTTTAAACCCCCGTAGACCATGCTGAATTACGTGCGCCAATTTTTCAAAATCAGGGTAGTTTTCCACACGCTTTATCTCTGAAACGAATTCGGTGACCCCCAATTAGTTTTGCATTTCTGACACAAGCAACTCATTATCTGACTGCAGTAAAAATTCTTAAAAAATCAATCGACTGGAAAATTTTCGCGCCAACGTCCTTAAAACACACCAGAATAACTATAGCTACTTAGGTTAAAGTCAAATATCTATAGAACGTAGCGTGTTTGCTTTAGACATTTAAGAACGTCTACATGCAAACATGGCGGTCCATCAGGCCGACGTTCATCTCCGGTTTTTCAGACTACAATTATTTATAGATCCCCACTCCCCCCTGGATGGAAAGCTAGTTCACCGCAAGTTAATCCTCCAGGATTTAATCACCACACCCATTCATCCGGATATTTTATTTAACTCTCCGGCGTGCTGTACATTTATCACTCGTGACTCACTCGGTTTTGGTTTTTGTTACAACTCTTTAGTTACCAAATGCAGCTCTGTGGTTGCTGTACCCAACTAATATGTCCTTACTTACAGTGGATGGTTGTAAAAATTACACAGTCCTAAATGAAGTAGACCGCGCTCAAGGACACATAGTGATCAACGCCAGCAACTATAGACGCGATAGGGACCTGGTACCAGGTTGGTACCGTTTTCAAGGAGATGCCGGAGATCGGATGGCGGACAAATGTGTTCCCGTAGGTCATTGCGGTAATTACGCCCCAGGTTGGCTTTCTGGTGCACACCCTACAATCGCTGAAGGTGTGGTCACTCGTAGAGTCTGCTTTTCGTGGTCATACATCTGCTGTGATTGGTATGAGAACATCAGAGTAAAGAACTGTGGTGGATATTTCGTGTACGAGTTACCGAGGCTGTATTACTGGTACGGTCGGTATTGCGGTAACGGAAGCGCAGGTAAGTTTCTCAGGATGTTTTTAATTATTTCAGTCAGCAGTCAAAACATTAAGTTACAGCAAGGATTTAAATTTGTTTAGGGAACACGTTTTTACTGTTGCGGAACAGGTTAAATTGATGGTTAATTTAATTGTATTCTTTTGGAAAAAGGTGATTGTCGAATACCACTTTCCATAAGACTCTGTTTGCTTTAGAGATTCGAGAAGGTCTGCGTTCAGACATGGTGGCCCATCAGGCCGACGTTCATCTCCGGTTTCCCAGACTACAATTATTTATAGATCTCTTCTCCCCCTGGATGGAAAGCTAGCTCACCGCAAGTTACTCCTCCAAGATTTAATCGCCATGCTCATTCATCCGGACATATATTTTTTTAACTCCCCTGCGTGCTGTACATTTATCACTCGTGACTCACTCGGTTTTGGTATTTGTAACTACTATTTAGTTACCAAATGCAGTTTTGTCGTTACTGTAGCCAACTGATATAGATGTGTCCTTACTTACAGTGGATGGATGTAAAAATCACACAGTCCTGAGTGAAGCAGACCGCGCTCAAGGACACATAGTGATCAACGCCAGCAATTATAGATGCGATAGGGACTTGGTGCCAGGCTGGTACCGTTTCCAAGGAGCTGCCGGAAATCGGATGGCGGACACATGTGTTCCCATGAACCACTGCGGCACTCACGAACCAGTTTGGCTTTCTGGCGCACACCCTACAATCGCCGAAGGAGTGGTCACTCGTAGAGTCTGTTATCACTGGTACAACTACTGTTGTAATCGGTATGAAAATATCAGAATAAAGAACTGTGGTTCACATTTTGTTTACGAGTTGCCGAGAACGTATTACTGCAATACTCGGCATTGCGGTAATGGAAGAGCAGGTGAGTTTCTTAGGATGTTTTAAATTGTTTCAGTAAGCAGCCAAAACATCCAGTTGCAGTGAGGATTTAAATTTGTTTAACCAACACGCTTTTACTGTTGCGGAACTGGTTGAATTGGTGGTTCAACTAGTTTTCTCAATTGTCAACAAATCTTGACAAAGATTCCTTTCGATATCTTTGATATTGGGGTAAAAAACAAATCGAATGTGGTTTAGCGTGGTCTGTACTCTTATCGACAACGAGCACGCATCATCACAGTGGTCAAAATGTTGGGGACTCACAAGGCGCAGCCTTGTGAGTCCGCAACAAATTTTGACCACTGTGATGACGCTAAGCCACATCAAACCACATTCGATTTGTTACTTTTAACTTAACATGCGTGTTCACTTGCTGAGAGCAAACTTAAGATTACGTTGCTTCTCGTTTAGATCTAGACCGTAAGTTTATTTTACTCAGTTGCCTAATATTTTGAAGTGTGTGCACAAGAGTTATTCACTGGGATTTTACGCAACAAGTGTTACAGATCTGTTCGTCACACAAGTATGATGTGGCAGTCACGCAAACTATTGATTTATTCCCTATTTAGCTGTCACGTGCCCGACGTTACCATTACCGGCTAACGGCAAGTTATTGGGCTGTAGTACAACAGAGATGTTATATAGCACCGTATGCAGGTTTTCTTGTAATGAAGGATTTGAAGCGAAAGGTTCAGTGGTTAGAAGATGTACAGAAAATGGAAACTGGAGTGGAACTGGCCTTGTCTGCACAGGTAATTATTACCGTCTTGTAATTACTGCTTATTCAACGCTTGCAGTTCAAGTGTTGTGCTATAACACATTATGATTGTTTAGTTTGCTTTTCCCTAGTGTAAAATGTTGGTGACATAGCTTGCGCCCTGATTGGCTAGCTAGGAGGATACTACGCAAATATCGTCGCATACTTTTTGTTGGCTTGGGTTTAGAACAAACAACCAGGAAACGGCCGAGCGCTTTTTTTTTTTTTTTTTACAAAACGTGATCCAAACACTAAAGAAAGCTAGAGTGAATTCGAGTTTGAACGTAAAGCAAAAAGGGTATATTGGGATTTACACACAAACACATTATCCATTGATGAACACTTAACTTAATCGTTCACTATAACCTGTCCCTTTTATTCGTCTGTCGAGAGGAAAATGGCCATGCGCTACAGGGCGAGAGGAGCTTATTAAAAAGTAGTGCATAAGCTTATCTAACGTCCATTTCGTTACTTGACTGCCTAAAGTTGTTTAATTATGTTTTCGATCAAACGTATATCAAAAATTCAAAGTTATGTATATAACAGAATATCTTTACTATTTTCTGCTTATACATGGCTCGTATACAAGTCCTCTCGGCCATCTTGGATTGTCAATTGATACAAGATCGCCAATTTATCTCTTTCGCCACCATTCAAGATTGCTATTCGATCTTAAATCGTGGAGTGTTATTTTTTATGACTACTGTCGGTGACGACTGATCTTATGCATCAAGGCAGAGACGAATGGATCAATCGATACACGATCGTAGAATATGTCGATGTGATCAAACTCGTGAAGGATCTTTCTCATATCAAGGACCCCATGTGAGGGCCTTTGTAAAAGGTAGGGTCTCTTTTCTAAGGCCCCTATATAAAGGCCTTTGAATGTACTGAAAGACCTTTATGTAAAGGCCTTTGTACACATTTGATAAATGTCCTTATACAAAAGTACTTGTACAAAGCTCTTTGTATAAGGATAACTGTACCAAGGCCTTTGAGTAACGGTCCTGGTATACAGTCCTCAATAGAGGTCCTTGTATTAAGGCCCTTGCATACAGGTCCTTATACTAAAACATAATTGTATAAATATCTTTGTATAAATTGCTTTCTGTTGAGGTCCTCGGGTAAATCCATCGTATTAATGCTGATTTTGAACGTTTAAGATATTTACGGTGCCGTTGAAGCCCAAGGAACATCTGTTTGAAGAAGAACAACTTTACAACAGACGCGCTTGACTCCGGGATCAATTGAGCGTAACACGCTATAGTTAACCCTCTGAGCCCTGGTGTCAAAATATAAATTCTCTTTACTATATACTATTTACTATTAAGTTTCTAACTTGTAAATAGACTAGTTTTTAAAATATTCTTAGGTTTTATAATTTCTTTTTAAGTAGGTGTCCTCTATCAGTAGAGGGTTATTTCTCGGCTAAACAATCTCGACACATTAATAAACTTATTGTTAGTTATTATTATTATTATTATTATTATTATTATTATTATTATTATTATAAGTCCTTAAAGTCTTGCCGCTTTTAACTTATGGTGCCGAGTTCAATCCGTGAGCCTAGGGCAGTCATAAGTCAGCTGGATTACTTGATGGATAGAGTCCTCCTAAGTATGTGAGCAGTTCCAAGGAGGACGGTCTTCTGTAGCTCTGTTATTCTAATATTGCCTGGGATCTTGCCGATGTAGTTTTCTGTTCCCTTCTTGACAAGCCCGAAAGCTCCAATGATCACTGGGACAGTTGTTGTTTTCATTCCCAAGTTTTCTCCACGTTTACTATTATTATTATTATTATTATTATTATTATTATTATTATTATTTGCTATGCACTAATTGGGATAATTTTTCCCTTTCCCATGACCTGTATTCTGGAATATTGCTTTCATATGTTGGGGCTTAACTCGACAGCAATAACTTCATTAAGCATAATACAATATCGAGGATACAATCAAGAAGTTAATTTAAGTTTTGAACAGGTAGTTCAATTAAGCATTATAGAAATCGTTTCTTTCGGTGAAACCAGAGACTAACTTAAATTCTAGGTTTTCAAGTTAGACTCCTGCCTTGGCGTGTGTTTATGCCTTTTCATGTCAGTAAAATGTAAAACGGTTATTAAGGTACGTGGTTGCCCTGCTATCAAGGTAAGTGGTAATCCTGTGGTTAACAATTCATGTTCACGCAACTCACTCTTTTGTAGAAATACAGACTGAGAATCAGATAAAAAAGCAAAGGTATCGCAGTCTTGAGTTTGTTTTCAAAAAAGGGTTTAGTTTAATGAGTGAGACAATCTAGATAACCAAACAACTACAGGAGTTGTTTGTAGTTGCTGTATATTTAACACCAGCTTTCCTAGGCTAGCTACTAATAACAAACAACCTGTAAACAATCATGCACATGCTAACAACGTATTCTTCTGTTTACCTTGTGTCTACTTCCAGTTCTCCCGCATGATGCTACTCAGGCTTGTTTTCAGGTTTTTCAGCAGGGCCTGTGCTCGTGACGTCCCACCTCCAGGAGACCCTCCAGCATTTGCTCCTATGTCCCCGATGACGTAAGCGAAAACATCAACACACACCCTGCCCTGGTTATCGCTCTCGGCCCAGTTCTTCAAGTCTTCGCCGAACCAGACCCTGAGCTCCATATAGGGGTGCAGATACAGTGGGTAGTCAAAGTTGGAGAAGACCAGCTCGTCAGAATGCTTATCGTCCACTACGGGCATGCTGTACCACAATCCTGACCCGTTCATTTTTCCGTTAATATACGTCAAAAAAAGAGGAGGATATTCGGATTTTAGGCGACCATCCGTTTGGTCATGTTAACCTCATTCACTTATGAGAGGTTTTCAACATATATAGTTTTTGAAATGCAGGAAGAAAAATATTGTTATCTTGCGATTGTGGTTGCTTCCGAAATGTCAAGTGGAAGAAAAGGGAAAGTCCACTGTAATTACAGCCTAAGAATGACGAATTTATGAACACGTTTAAAAACGCACCTTGAAATATCTGGCAGGACAAGAATTCAAGAAGAGCAGGTTATATCAAAGGCGACATCATTTTTGCGGGATGGGATATGGGTCGACTGGCGATGTCTTCTCCTTTGTTTCAAGGAGGCCTTTGAATGCGAGGACAAGTAGAAAATGTCACAATTACTGGTTACACAAAATTATTTACATAGGTTATAATTTTCTTCATGACATTAATTACAATAGTAAATGCTTGATAAGATTGTTTATATAATGATCGATTTAATGGAAATAAACATTCTGTTGGAAATAATTAAACGATTAGATGCCTTTATTTAGATGGTTTTCCTACAATGAAAGGCATAACTCTAAGTCACTTTTTTGCTTGAGAATTTCTATCGGTCGTGGATCGTGGGTCATAAGTCGTGGGTGATTTAAGAATTTGATGCTTTTGTTAGTTACGTTTAGTTGTTGGAAAACCCGAATAGCGAATAGCGAATAGTCGCGAATAGCGAATAGTCACGAATAGTGCGAATAGTCTCGAATGGTGCGAATAGTGGCGAACAGTCGTAAATAGTCACCGCTTTAGGTCTAATATCCTGCGTTAATTAATTATCCAAATAAGCAACAGAATTTCAGTGAATTTATCATTTACCTTTTCTTCTCCGGACTCAGGCTCGGGCTGTCCATCGCCGACATAAAGAAAACAGAAAACAGAAGGATAACCTAATAAAGACGTATTTACGCTTTTCGAGCGGTTAAAACAGAAGAAATTACGTTTAGAAACACCTTTTGTCCTGATAAGCGTCTGTTCTTTTTGGCGGGAAATCCCGTCCTACGTTGCTGCGAGGTTGACTGCGAGATACTGGGTATCCTATCTGCTACGATTTGCCACTAATTTGCAACTATTTGCCACTATTCGAGACTGTGCGCCACTATTCGTACTATTCGCTATTCACTATTCGGGACTATTCGCTGTTCGCTATTCGCGACTATTCGCTATTCGCTATTCGGGTTTTCCAGACACCCGTTTCACGCCCCAGTTGAAGTTACCGTTCGTGTATATAACAGACACGTTATGTTACTTTTCACGCGATTGTTTCCTACCCACCAGATTTCGGTGTGTAACGCTTGACACTTTAGCTATTGTTGATTCCAAAATATGTCCTCTAGGCACGTGCAAACTGATGAATTGTTTGAGTGGGGTCGGTGGGGGGAGGCGAAAGAAGTTGTCAAACTGGGATTGAGCGGAGGGGAAAATTTGTGCTCTGGTGCACTCTCATGTTAAAACTTGCCTTTGAGGATAAAACAGTCGTTATCGCCTCTGGAAGTAGGCTTAACACCAGTTTGATGCTCTCTGTTTGAGCCTGATATGGCCATTTCAAAGTGCATGGTTACATATTTTTATACAGTGTCTATCAACCAATCAGATCTAAGCCATTTTGTCCAGAGGGGTAGTTACACATAATTTGGCCCATTGGTATGTTGACAATGAACACTGCTGAAAACACATCCACAAGCAGGAAAGACTTCATTGAAAAGGGAAACGCTAGCAAAGATGCAAAAAAAGTAAACAATATAGAATATGTCGCTCCCATCCAGACAATAGAAGCAGGAAATAGAATTCGCGATCATCTTTATTGAGAAACACTCCTCACACCTACCACTGAAGGATAAACTCTTTTTTAAAAATACTTTTTTCCTGCTTTCCCACGGAACGTTCTTTTACAAGGCAGTAGTGTGTTCAAATAATTCGATTCTTCACGGCAAACAAGAAAGCGTTTTAGAGATCCAAGAGTATATTGGTCACGCTTTGCTTGACACGAACAACAAGTTGTCAATCAAGCGGTGCACAGTTTGACTGAGTCGAGCGGTCGGTGGTATTTTTCGCTTAAGCGTTCCGTTTTAATCAAGATACTATTGAATGGTTAGGATAAGGAGAGAAATGAAAACCTTCACTGTGTTGTGCTTCTCGCTTTGCCTAGTGAAAGGTAGTAAAGGTATGTCATACTTTTAGCTTTACTTTTAAGGCGTCTAATTTTGCATTGTTGAAGTGTTGTGTTATGCAATCTCGACATGTTTTAAAGATTGAATCCCTCTTCTTTTGAACTAAGTGAAGTAAAGTCCAGACACAGAGTAAAGTTTGGAGGAAGGTCTGATTTATATTCATCCATCCTTATTTCGTAATCTCAAATGTGTTAAACGATGACAAACCTGGACTACCACTAGTCCTACTTTATGCTGCGCAATAGTCAATAGGACTGTTCAACGGATGTCTACAGAACCTTTCGTTTTGGTTCTCAACGCTCTGCTTCAATATGATGTGATTTCTTGAAAAACTGAGTTAGCTACCACAATTTTCTGCAAATCTGTGTTAAAAACTTACGTTAAACTGCAATTCATTCCGATGACGCTCCGATAGGGCCTTGTCTCATAATAAATTCTGAGATTCATTTTCATATTGTTCGTGATACTTTTTCTTTCTCATGGCGAGTGTCTGATATCGAAAGTTAAGTCATTTTCCTTCTTTAATGTTCTCTCCATAATGAATTATAAGTTAACTGTACGTAGGTTCTTTTAGTTTCTGCAACGATGACGAAAATATGACCTTAGGCTCGGTAGAAAGAAGACAAAGAAAACACAACTTAAATTACATTGCAAGTGAATACAATCTTTTTTTTTTATATATAAGAATCTTTTTTTTCTCGGCCGAGGCTGAATATTCTTATTTTTATGCCTGTTTTAGGTAAATTTTCTCAGATTATAGCGTATGAAATATTAGTTTTCGAATGTATTTGGTGTCTGAAAGGCGCTAAACTAATTTTGGCCGCAGGGAGCCAGCGCCCAGGCATTACAGCCAGATATCACACACATATGCAGAAATGTTATTGGCATCGAACATATGGCTAATGCTGTTTTTGTTGCTTTTTGCCTAGTTTTGTCGTTCAGAGAAAAAAAGAATTCTATACGGTTTAGTTAAAAACATATAATTGAATTGTATTAACATGAACACATATGCGAAATACGATTAGCGTTAGCATAAAATCTTGAACAGTCATTCAAAACACGCATAACTGTTTCTAGAAGTTCATTCACTGGAGAGCTGCAGTAACAAACATTAAATAGCAGATAGAGCAAGACAAGGCATTTTACCATTGCCGCCATATTGACGATTCCTAGTTAAAGTAATTTTCATTGCTATCATACATGAACAGCCATTCTCTTAAAAGGCACATTTCGTGCTGGCATATGCAACGTAATTTACGAGAACCGCATATACGCGCATTTTAGCACGCGTATATATGGGTCCTTGTAGGACGCGTATATTTGGGCGTTTATTTCGCATATCCCCGCGCTTGAATTTACGCAAATGTGTGGCCCTTTAAAAATACGTATATACGCGATCTAAACGGTCGTATATATGAGCTTAAAGCCCATACGTAACGTATGTAAACAAGTATACGCGGCAGAAAAACCCGCGTATACCCTGTCGTAATTTTGAAACGAATGGCCGACCATAAATTTCGGCCTGATATCCTTGTAAAACATATTCTTATAAATGAAAAAGAAAAAGTGCATGTGAAAGATCGTGAATTCTAAATTTAAAGGAGAGAGAGAATGACAGAATGATGATAGCAGTTACAAACACAACCTAAGCAGTAGTGAAATAATGCCAGGTAAAATTAATGTACGACTGCTTTTAAAAGTTGTGTACATAATTGCTTTGATCATTAAGACTTAACAATATATTACGTTGCCCTTCATGGGCCATAACACGCGACATTTGGGCGCATAATCAATTGAATCTGCTAATGAGCACGGTCCATTTAAGAGAGTAAAACCCCCAAGGCCAGGACAAACGCACGCAACATATCAACAGAGCACACCTTTGCCAGCCTTTTGCACCACTGAACCAACATCTAGCAACATATTCCAACTTGGGAAACGATTGAACGATGTTCATGTACGCAACAATATTTGCAACATGTTGCCTGCGTTTGTCTAGACCTTAGCGGTTATCGTGAAGTTCACAATGGTGATTTAATTAACGCTGACAACAATATCTTAGGGAAAAAAGACATATTGACATCTCCTAACTATAGCTAGCGTAAAGAGCCAAACTTAACGACCCTCGTTAAGGTTGGCACGTAAAATATTCTCTTAATGCTGGACTATCTGTTTCTAAGACTTTTTGAATTGGAATCTGTTGTTAGTTATTATTCAGTTGTTAGCGTAGCCCTGGGCATATTTTAACGTAGACCCTAGACTCGGTAGAAAGAATACAAAGATTAAAAGTACCTTTAATTACATTGCAAGTGAATATATCAAAGTTGTTCAATCTTAAACTACGGAGAAAGATATAATAACATGGATGATAATTTACACAAATAAAGCAGAAGTGAAAATAACGCCCGAAAAAAATTTATGTATACATTTGCTTTAGTCGTGTAGATAGACCATCCATGCCTTTGTATTTAATTACGTTGCTGTTCATGGGCTATAACACACGACTTCTGGGCGCATAATTAATTAAATTTGCTAATAAGCACGATATATTCAAGATAGTAAAACTCCTCAAGGCCAGCACAAACGCATGCAACATATCAACACAAGATACTTTCGTCGCCCTGTCGGTCCCTGTTGCACCAACCAAGATTTTGCTTAAAGATGTAAGCAACAATGTCTGTACTATGTTTCCTGCGTTTATCTGGGCTTTAGCGGCCATTGAGAAGTCCACAATTGCCATTTAATAAACGCTGGTAAAAATATCTTAGATTAAAAAAAAAAGAACATTCTATTTAAAGTTACCGTAAAGTGCCGAACGTAAAAACCCTCGTAAAAGTTGACATGTCAAAGATTCCCGATATTTTAACGTAGCGTGGTGCTGCCCCACAGTTTCCCCTCTATTGGTAAGCCGCAGTGTGACGCACCTCCGTTCAAGTTAAATTTCGTTTATAGAAAAGGCCATTTCTGAGTTACCTTGTGCTTTTATTTCAAACGGCCAGTTCTCGTGCAAAACCTTTCAAATGAGTTTGATTTGCATGCAAATGAACCTGTAGGCTAAACACATTTTCATATGAATGGTTTCGCACGAAGACTTGTCTTGAAACAGAGCCAAAAGGCAACTCGTAAATGACTTAATGTGAATTTTTTAGGGGCGTTGGGGGGAGGGGGAGGCGGGAGAAGTTGTCAAACCGGGATTGAGAGCTAAGGAGAATTTGTGCTGTGGTGCACACTCTACATTTTGAGGAAGCAGGCTTGACAAGAGTGGATATATTTTCTTATACACTGTCGACTAACCGATCAGATCTAAGCCATTTTGTCCCAAGGGTTAGTTACATATTATTTGGCCTATTGTTATGTTGACAATGAGTACTGCTGACAAGGCATCCACAAGCAGAAAAGAAAGAAAAGGCAGAAAAGGGAGACGCTAGCAAAGATACAAACAACGCAAACAACGCAAACAATGTAAATAATGTAGAATATGTCACTCCCATCCAGACAATACAAACAGGAAATAGAATTCGTGATCATCTTTATTGAAAAACACAGCACCACTTTTCTTACAACTACCACTGCTTTTGCACGAAACTTTCTTGTACAAGACAGTGGTGTGTTCAAATAACTCAGTTTTTCAAGGCAAACAAGAAAGCATTTTAGAGATTCCAGGTGTATATTGGTCACGCTTTGCCGCGCACAAACAACAAGTTGTCAATCAAGCGGTGACGAGTTTGACTGAGTCGAGCGGTCGGTGGTGTATTTTAGGACAAGCGTTGTGTTTTAACCAAGACGCTATTAAATCATTAGTATAAGGAGAGAAATGAAAACCTTCATTGTATTGTGCTTCTCGCTTTGCCTTGTGGGAGGTAGTAAAGGTATGTCATACTTTTAGCTTTACTTTTAAGGCGTCTAATTTTGCATGGTTGAAATGTTGTGTTATGCAATCTCGAGATGTTCTAAAGATTGAATCCCTTTCCTTTTGAACTAAGTGAAGTAAAGTGCAGACACAGAGTTAGGTTTGGAGGAAGGTCTGATTTAAATTCATCCATCCTTATTTTGTAATTTCAAATGTGTTAAACGATGACAAGCCTAAACTACCCTTTGTCCTACGTTATGCTTCGCAAGAGTGAGTGAACCTCTCAGCATACTGTTCAACGTGTGTCTAAAGAAACATCTGTTTTGGTTTTTCAACGCTTTCCATTCATATGGTGTGATTTACTGCAAAACTGAGTTAGTTTACCACAGCTTTCTGCAAATCTGTTTCAAAACTTAGGTTAAACTGCAATTCAGTCCAATGATACTCGATGGGGCCTTTTCAGTAATAAATTCTGAGATTCATTTTCACATTGTTCCTGATACTTTTGCTTTCTCATAACTAGTGTCTGATTTCGGAAGTTTAATCATTTTTCTTCAATAATTTCCTCATAATATACGTGTAAGTTTAGCGTACGTGCGTGTTTAGTTTCCACAACGATAGCGAAAACATGACCTTAAGACGCGGTCGAAAGAAGAGAAAGAAAAAACAACTTTAATTACGTTGCAAATGAATATATCAAGGTTGTTAAATCTTAAACTACGGAGAAAGATATAATGACACGACTGATAATGTACACAGCTAAAACAGTTGTGAAAATAACGCCCGACAAAAACTCATGTACTCTATTGCTTTAGTCGTGAAGATAGATCATTCATGCCTTTATATTTAATTACGTTGCCGTTCATGGGCTTAACACACGACATCTAGGTGCATAATTAATTGAATTTGCTAATAACTGAGCACAGTACATTTAAGAGACTAAAACCCTTAAGGCCAGGGCAAACGCACTCAACATATCAACGCAGTATACCTTTGCCACTCTGTTGCACCATCCAACCTCTTGGAACATATTCCAACTTGGGCAAGTATTTGGAAGACGTACGCAACAACTGCAGTAATATGCCTGCGTTTGCCTTCGCCTTAGTAGCCATTGTGAAATCCACAATGGCAATTTAATAAACGCTGGTAAAAATATCTTGGATAAAGACAGAACATGCTATTGACAAGCCACGGTAAAGTGCAGAACTTAACGATCCTGGTTTATACACTGTAGCTTTGGGTTTTACCTCTTGCATGCCCTTTCTCGCCTCTATCCGATCCTTTCGCGGACAAACGATTAATATTCTGTATTTTAATACAGTCGAAACTCTCGCAAACGACGACCTCGGAATTTCGAAAAAGTGTTCGTAACTAGAGTTGATCGCTTACAAGAATGAACTCTCGTAAGCAACCGCAAGGTAAAACAATAGTAGGTGGTGGTCGACGAGAACATCGGAAACTCATTAAAGATTGACAAAAAAAAAAAAAAAAAAAAAAAAGAAAGAAATTAATGTTTAATGAGTGTCTTTCTATGTAATATAGACACGGCTAAACTTTACGTTTAATTATTAACTGGTCAAGAACCATTTGCGCAATGTGCAGTTTCATTAAAATGTTAGCAACAATTATTTCATCTTGCTTTGATCTACGTAACTTTCTACTTTCAAATCAAACCGATGTCAGTAACTTGATTGCTATATCATAACCTTATTACATTTTCACGATAATCGCTACTGTTTTAGTTTTAGTTTACAAAAGCTTTTGCAACACTGTATGTATTCATGGTGAATACATACAGTTTTGCAAGAGTTTAAAAACAAAGGAAAAGTCTACTTGGGTATTCCTAAAAGTGGTCGCGGTCGGCTCACGAGTGCTTTTCATTACAAAGTTTAAGTCACAGTTCAAGTGGGGTTTCGAAAAGATGGTCGTAACTAAAGCTGGTTTCTTACGAGAGGCGTCGCAAGGAGAGCTTCGGCTGTACTTGCTTGTTGTTTGACTCATCAGGTATGACACAATAATCACCCTTTTACTCTCTCCTTCTCTTTTCCATAAGGTTATTCTATAACCAAAAGCATTGTTCTTTCAATCACACACTCTTTGTAGGTCAGAGCACCGCTGCGGTAAGTGTGGCATCGCTCAGGGCAACAACAACTGTGGAATCGTCCGGTGCAACACTTAATGTGGGATCGCCTAGCGGTGAAATAAGTAGGGAGTCGTCCAGCACAGCAAACACTCTGGAATCGTCCAGTGCAACAATCAATGTGGTATCGCCCAGCGGCACAATGGATGTGCCATTGTCTTACGTAACAACACGAACAGTAAATGTGGAATCGTCCATCGCAGAATTTACGTCTGCGGCGTTGGAGTCAGCGTCACAGTGGGTAAACACGCCGCAAGTCAGTACAGCACCCATCTCGACCACTGAGACTGGCGTGGAAGCAACGATTGCATCAACAGTGAAACCAACAGTAACCTCTTCTGTAAATGGTAAGTATGTAGTTATGAGTGATTGGTTACAACTGTACTAAGTTCAGTTGTGTAATACTGTTGGCTAGATTCCACCCCGAAAAAGAGATATTTTGCTTTCTCGATTCCAAGAATGGATAATTTTATTCGCGATTTGACTAACCTAACTAACCCGGGATAGTTAATCGATAAAAATCGATATCGGAAACCACTCGAGAAATCGATATCAATCGATAAATTAAGTTTAAATGTTAGATACTCACACGCTGACGTAGTTTCAAAGTTATCGATTTTATCGATTTCATCGGATTTTGTTTGAAAGTACGGAAAATCAAGACCCTAGGTTATAATTTTGGGTTCAGCACTTCGATGTCCTTTCTAGCTTAAATGCTTTCGCGTGCAAACGATTAATATAATGTATTTCATTCATACTTGCTCGTTTGACTCGTACAACTATTGCGCTTTTACATGGAATGTGACACCCTCCTTCTCATTTCCGTTAGGTTATTCTATTGCCGAAAGCACTGTTCTTTCAATCACACATTCCTTGTAGGTCAGAGCACCGCTACAGTAAGTGTGGCATCGTTCAGTGCAACATCATTTGTGAAATCGTTCAGTGCAACACCAAATGTGGGATCGCCCAGCGACCAAATAAGTAGGGAGTCGTCCAGTGCAGCAAGCACTCTGGAATCGTCCAGTGAAATCAATGTGGTATCGCCCAGCGGCACAATAGATGTGCCATTGTCTTACATAACAACACGGGCATTAAATGCGGGATCCTCCATCGCCGCATCATTTACGGCTACTGCATTGCACTCAACGTCACAGTCGGTAAAGACACCGCAAGTAACTACAGCACCCATTTCAATCACTGAGACCGGCGTGGAACCAACGATTGCATCAACTGTGAAACCAACAATAACCGCTGCTGTAAATGGTAAGTGACAGTTATGAGTGAATGGTTTCAACTGCACTAAGTTCAGTGGTTATATACTGTGGGCTAGACTCCACAGAAAAAAAGAGAAATTTTGATTTGCCTATTTAAGGAATGGATAATTTTATTCGCGAGTCAGCTAAAACTAACCACGCTTGCCTCTACCAGTCGCTTGAAAAATTTTATGAGTGATGGCATTGATTAACACGCCAACTAATAGCCAATGAACATTACTTCCGGTACACACTACTCGCGAGATCGTTCGGTGGTGTACGCGTAGTACGATTCGAAGCACGATTCATCACAAGGTACCCAAAGCTCGGAAAATGTAGAGTGTGCAGAGCCCCTTTACTTTTCAATGCACGTGAAAGGAAAAGCGAGCCATTCATTCAACTTAGTATTCATGACATAGTTACTCAATTTTAAGATCTCATTTTCAACATATGATTGTGGAAAATAAAAAAAAAATGATAATAAAAAAAAGTTCTAGTGATACTAGCCGGACGGGCCCTTGCCACATAATAAATTCTGGGACTCATTTTAAGGCGGAGGTCTACAGGAATTTAAGTGAAATTTTAGGAAGTTTAAAGAGGGATTAAAAGGGAAAAAAAAGGTTATGGAACACCACCAGACAGTTCAACCCCCGGAAAGGGCACCTCAGGTTGGTGGACAACTGTTTGGTGTACGTCTATCAATTTTTAACTTCAAATTCTAACTTTAAAACAACACCAAAATTTCAAAATTTCCTATTTCCATAAATTTCACTAAACCTTTGAGAAAAGCTATTTATCTCCAAATATACCTAAAAATCACCAAAAAATTTATGTGGGATAAGTAGAGGGATTCTTGACTGCGTGAAACGTGAACGAGATATTTGCATTAAAATTCCCCTTGCCAACCGTTTAATAAATTGAAGTCAGGTTTTCTTGCGTCTGTCCTGTTATTGACCATGAATTTCATCAAAACATTGTCAAAGCAGCTGTGTATCCACCAGGCGATAATCAAGGGGATCTGCTGGTTACTTGGACAATATTTTGACGAAATTCATTGTCAATAACAAGACAGACACATGAAATACTGACGTCAGTTTGTTTTTTACAATAACAAATCGTCAAAATCTCCGCTTTCTCTCGTTAAAGCATCTTCATGTATCTGTCCGCTTATTGATAGTGAAAATTCGACAATGAACACGCGAGAATTTTTGCAGTTATTGTTAAATTTATGACTGACTGGCATTCATTAAAGCCACTACTGAATAGACAAGAACATTACTTTCCATACACAACACTCGTGAGATCGTTCGGGCGTGCCCGAACGCGCGGTACGAAACATGGAAAACATTTAACTCCGTTGAGCTTCAACTACGTTATGCCCGTTCAAGACTCTTGTATGGTAGCAGACACATTTTTTGGAAGAAAAGGAAAGAAAACCACAGCCCTGTACTCTAAACAAGATGATTAAAACGTCAAAAGTGAAATTCACAGTTATCATTATTCTATCTTTACGTACAGTAAACTTGGAAAATTTGCTTCGCGCAACATTATGCGCATCGTTTTCATTCTAGGTGAACATGCTCATAAGGGAAGTGAAATATTTATCTGATATTTTACAGTCTTGGCAAGAAATTTGTTTGACATTCTCAACGAACGAAATTTAAACAAAATTACTAGAGTCAACCTCTATGACCTAGGTCACGGTACAGTCGTTCTAAAAATACCTTTCCCTCTACTTCTCCCCATTCTTCTCTCATAGCCTATACTTGATCTAAGTCTCCAAGCTTCATCCCAGTTTACATTACACAGTAAACATTCCAAAGCAACGATGGGCGCATACGGAAGAGTTCGTTTTGTGCTGCTATGCACAGTTTATATTTTAAAGCTATCCAGTTATGACAACATCGTAATGGCTTCTACAATATCTCCTTCGGGTAAGCTGGATTTAGTGGTTCTCTTAACCATGATCGAGAAGGAATGTGATGTGTCTTCCTGTTTGTATCATGTTATATCAATTTGATTTTCATACCTGTACTCTCTGCAGACTCACGTAATAACCCCTACCCGACTTCGAAACAGACTGCAGACTGCCTAGTGCTATGATAGAACAGCACTTTGTTTAACGACAGAAAATTTCTAAACATAGGGGATGAAAGCGGGATATGGATGGTCCTTTTTCCAGTGTTTTGAATGGCAGAGTCCAGTCGCCAAGGGCGCACCCGTGAGAAAGTTGGATTAAATTATTCAAATTCATCTCCGGTAATCCTTCTTATATTGCCAAACTCGGAAATATTCATCAAGCACTTTTACGAATTGGTGATTCCTAGCATTTTGCGAAATCGAATATTTATGCCTGGAAGATACTGATTTTTGGTCGCTTGGAAAGGGGGAATAATGTTATTTATCCAAATCTACGGATATTTCATCTGCTTTTTAATAGAAAACCATAGTTGTAAACCGCTTTAATCCTATTGTGAGACTACTGTCCCATTGCAGTTTAACATTTCTTTACTCTGCTCAGGAAGCCGACGAACAGATTTCCGAGCGGCTGTTGTTTAACAACGGCTTAAACAACAGCCGGAAATCTGTTCGGGTTCGTAGATTGACTAAGTGTTGAATCAGCGACAACAATGGCTCTCTAATGGCTATTCCGACAGTGCATTGTTAATAGAAGGAAATGTTTATAGAGCCCAGGCAAAGGAACAAACAAAGATGACAAGATTTATGTTGGAAGGTCCACGACTGTGCATAATCTTATGCTTTGTTTTCATGAACCGAAACGTTTCTGTTGGTTAGTTCGGATCCCAATCCGAAGTAAACCATAGCCAAAAAAGCGACCAAAAAGTTATCACTTGTCGGGTTCTATAACCATTCCCCCACCGGCTATTATTAACTTTGAGGAAAGGAATAATTTATGAGAAAAGGAATAATTGAAAAAAATTACCAGACACCTTTTGACGGCTTGAATCAAGTAAGGTCATTCCAAGACCTCTGGAGTCATTCCAAGTAATTGAGAACATAATAATACATTGAGAGTAGTATAGAACGCTCATATGACCGGTAACCAATCGGGAGCCGAGAAAGACAAGAGGCTATTGTTTGGAGAACAATGGACGCTATTGTTTTCCAAATCCAAGATGGCGCTATTTCTTTTAAGCCAATCAGGAATTTTTAGAGTGGGCGAAACAGAAGGAAAATCAAAGTAATTAAGCATGCAAGAGGTAAAACTACTTATGACGTCATAAGTTTGTCAAACTCGATACTTACAGTGTCCTGTGGTCCTAAACGACGAAGGTCCGTCCGGCAAGTGGCCATGATGAAGACCGAGAGACTTGGGTCCGAGTCTAGCCTATATAGGGTGGTGCAAAGCATCGTGGGACGATGACCTCATCGATATCCAATCAGAATACTCACAGATGGGCTTCCCCAGTCCCCCTCTGTTAAGGAGAGTATTAAACCAAACATCACACAATGTCAAATGTCACGAACTTTAATATCAAAACTTTTGCGCTAACCGCAAGCAGCCGGTTTTGCTTAGGCCTAAAGCAGTATTTTTAAGCTTTTTTAAACTAGCGAACAGGTCTAAATCGCTATTATTTTAAGCAGTTTTAAGCCTGCGTTCAGTTTAAAAATACGGTAAATGCGGCCCAAATTATGATATTTCGCAGTCTCAAAGAAATCTAAAAGTATGCGACACTTACACTTACACAAATGGTAAAATTTAGAGTTATTCAAATCAAATAAGTCTCAAAGGAGCGCTATTGTTTACTCTATTGTTTAGTTAAACAAAGAACTGTATGCATAATAAATGTATGGGGTTATACGGAAATCTTGCCCAAACACTGCAAATCGCTCCTAATTCAACAATTATAGTTGTCTAAGCGGGTTTCCAATAGCGTCAAAAATAAATCACTTACTTCAAACATAGTCCTTTCCTCCAAAGCGTCACACAACTAGCAATCGCTCAACTCCATAGCCACTAAGACAGGAAAGAATGTTACGCTTAGAAAAGAAGACGTGTGCTGAACGTTGTCACAAGTAAAATGAATTCTATCAAGACCGATTGACTTATAAACGGGTATTCACAAAACAATAAACAATGTCGCGTGGTTAACAACCAATGAGAGGACGGGGGATAGGGGGGTACGCGATATCACGTGGTTACGAATCAATGAGAAGACGGGGGATAGGGGTTATACCGCACAGTAATTTCATTAAACTGTTATAAGCAAAACAGAGTCTGAGTCTTTACAACGTTTATTGAATAGTAACTCAAAAGAAAGAATTGATTATAATTTTAACTCTTAAAGTCTTGACCGGTTACAAAGTGTTGGGAACTAAACTCGTTTCCAGTTTCTCAGACTCTTGGTCCCTGGCCCCAAAACGCACGATATTCTGCCCTAGTTTTCTTAGCTTTTGGTCATGAAGTCTTTGCCTGATGCGTTCCTCATTCTTGGCATAATAACTTCTCCAATATTCGTTGATCCGTTCCCTGTTGTTTTTACAGTATTGTCTTCGGTAATTTCTAATGTGCTCTTTGTTCTGTTGACAATAGTCTCTCTGGCTGCTGGCGAGTCGTTCCTTCTTGTTTTCATACCATCTTTTACGACACCACCACCACCTCATCCACTACCACCACATTTACCACCACATTTACCACCACATTTACCACCACATTTACCACCACATTTACCACCACATTTACCACCACATTTACCACCACATTTACCACCACCACCACCTACACCGCCACCACCACATCCACCACCACCACATCCACCACCACCACCGCCGCCACCACCACCACCACCACCACCACATCCACCACCCCTACCCCACCACCACCATATTCACCACCACCGCCACCACCACCA
The DNA here is from genome assembly GCF_042242905.1 of Orbicella faveolata. Classification (NCBI taxonomy): domain Eukaryota; kingdom Metazoa; phylum Cnidaria; class Anthozoa; order Scleractinia; family Merulinidae; genus Orbicella; species Orbicella faveolata. The sequence continues at coordinate 11,341,465 of NW_028301578.1, read as the reverse complement.
CATCCACCACTACCTACATCACCACCACATTTACCACCACCACAGCCACATCCACCACCACCTACACCACCACCACATTCACCACCACCACCGCCACATCCACAACATTCACCAGCACAGCCAAATCCACCACCTACACCACCACCACCACCGCCACCACCACCACATTCACCACCACCACCACCACCACCTCATCCACTACCACAACATTTACCACCACCACCACCTACACCGCCACCACCACATTTACCACCACCACATCCACCACCACCACATCCACCACCACCACATTTGCCACCACCACCAACAACTAAACCAGCACCACATTTACCACCACAGCCACATCCACAACCTACACCACCACCACCGCAGCCACCACCACCACATCCCACCTACAACACCACCACCATATTTACCACCACCACCACATCCACCACCACATCCACCACCACCTACCCCACCACAACCGCATTCACCACCACCGCCACCACCACCACATCCACCATTACCTACACCACCACCACATTTACCACCACCATAGCCACATCCACCACCACCTACACCACCACCACATTCACCACCACCACCGCCACATCCACCACATTCACAACCACAGCCATATCCACCACCACATCCACCACGACTAGGTGGTGGTGGTGGTGGTGGTAGATGTGGTGGTGGTGACGGTGGTAAATGTGGTGGTGGTGGTAAATGTGGTGGTGGTGGTGAATGTGGTGGTGGTGGTGTAGGTGGTTGTGGATGTGGTGGTGGATGTGGCTGTGGTGGTGAATGTGGTGGATGTGGCGGTGGTGGTGAATGTGGTGGTGGTGGTGGATGTGGCTGTGGTGGTGGTAAATGTGGTGGTGGTGGTGGTGATAGGATGTGGTGGTGGTGGCTGCGGTGGTGGTGGTGTAGGTGGTGGATGTGGCTGTGGTGGTGAATGTGGTGGATGTGGCGGTGGTGGTAGATATGGTGGTGGCGGTGGTGGTGGTGGTGGTGGTGGCGGTGGTGGTGGTGTAGGTAGATGTGGTGGTGGTGATAGGATGTGGTGGTGGTGGTTGCGGTGGTGGTGGTGTAGGTGGTGGATGTGGGTGTGGTGATGAATGTGGTGGATGTGGTGGTGGTGGTAAATATGGTGGTGGCGGTGGTGGTGGCGGTGGTGGTGGTGGCGGTGGTGGTGGCGGTGGTGGTGGTGTAGGTAGTAGTGGATGTGGTGGTGGTGGCGGTGGTGGTGAATGTGGTGGTGGTGGTGTAGGTAGTGGTGGATGTGGTGGTGGTGGCGGTAGTGGTGAATATGGTGGTGGTGGGGTAGGTGGTGGTGGATTTGGTGGTGGTGGTAAATATGGTGATGGTGGTGGTGGATGTGGTGGTGGTAAATGTGGTGGTAAATGTGGTGGTAGTGGATGAGGTGGTGGTGGTGTCGTAAAAGATGGTATGAAAACAAGAAGGAACGACTCGCCAGCAGCCAGAGAGACTATTGTCAACAGAACAAAGAGCACATTAGAAATTACCGAAGACAATACTGTAAAAACAACAGGGAACGGATCAACGAATATTGGAGAAGTTATTATGCCAAGAATGAGGAACGCATCAGGCAAAGACTTCATGACCAAAAGCTAAGAAAACTAGGGCAGAATATCGTGCGTTTTGGGGCCAGGGACCAAGAGTCTGAGAAACTGGAAACGAGTTTAGTTCCCAACACTTTGTAACCGGTCAAGACTTTAAGAGTTAAAATTATAATCAATTCTTTCTTTTGAGTTACTATTCAATAAACGTTGTAAAGACTCAGACTCTGTTTTGCTTATAACAGTTTAATGAAATTACTGTGCGGTATAACCCCTATCCCCCGTCTTCTCATTGATTCGTAACCACGTGATATCGCGTACCCCCCTATCCCCCGTCCTCTCATTGGTTGTTAACCACGCGACATTGTTTATTGTTTTGTGAATACCCGTTTATAAGTCAATCGGTCTTGATAGAATTCATTTTACTTGTGACAACGTTCAGCACACGTCTTCTTTTCTAAGCGTAACATTCTTTCCTGTCTTAGTGGCTATGGAGTTGAGCGATTGCTAGTTGTGTGACGCTTTGGAGGAAAGGACTATGTTTGAAGTAAGTGATTTATTTTTGACGCTATTGGAAACCCGCTTAGACAACTATAATTGTTGAATTAGGAGCGATTTGCAGTGTTTGTAAATGAAGTTAAATCTTTACTTCAAGCGCGAAACGTTTCTTTGAAATTCCTTTGATTTTATTCTCAAGGGTTAAGATACAGTCTATCATGATTTCAGCTTCTAAACATGTGCTTTTCGGTTTTAATTTATTCCATGTTTCATCTCTGACTAATTATGTTAATTCTTCAATGGTCGCCCAAAATGCCTTTTGTTTGTTCAAGATTCCTTTGAATGATGCTTTTCTCAAGGGAACAGTCGAGATCAAGGAGTTTAGATTTTATTGCAAACTGCCATTAGCAATTCATTTTCACTTGAAGTATTTCAATTGTGTTTTTTTTTTCTTCTCACCTTTTACCCTATAAATTTTTGTCTTCGCTTATTATTCGTTACTCGTCAAAGATTGCATTTACGCTAGATCAAATTATTTCTGTTCCGTTTCTTTTGATAGTGTTATCTGATTTGAGACACAATGACCAGCTTTCTGTAATTTTAGCGCAAACGTTTTGGACATTAAAGTTCATTTGAAACATTATGCGATGACGATAGAAACCGGTCTTTTTACTCGATCAACATGGCAATGACGTCATATCTTTTAATATTAGCGCAAAAGTTTTGATATTTAAGTTCGTGACATTTGACATTGTGTGATGTTTGGTTTAATACTCTCCTTAACAGAGGGGGACTGGGGAAGCCCATCTGTGAGTATTCTGATTGGATATCGATGAGGTCATCGTCCCACGATGCTTTGCACCACCTTATATAGGCTAGACTCGGACCCAAGTCTCTCGGTCTTCATCATGGCCACTTGCCGGACGGACCTTCGTCGTTTAGGACCACAGGACACTGTAAGTATCGAGTTTGACAAACTTATGACGTCATAAGTAGTTTTACCTCTTGCATGCTTAATTACTTTGATTTTCCTTCTGTTTCGCCCACTCCAAAAATTCCTGATTGGCTTAAAAGAAATAGCGCCATCTTGGATTTGGAAAACAATAGCGTCCATTGTTCTCCAAACAATAGCCTATTGTGTTTATCGGCTCCTGATTGGTTACCGGTCATATGAGCGTCCTATACTACTATTGAGGTCTTAATATCTCTTGTGTAAGCAGCAGATAAGATTTGGTGGTCTGCGGAGCGCAGCCAAACAAATTTCAAATACGGAACATAAAAATAACGTTGAACAAAGTTGACTTCGAAAATACCCAAATATCCAAGGAAGTTTTAGCATCGAATAAAGTCCCCAGGCAATTTTCAGACTAACTTGTGTTTAATCACAACTTAAAGTTCAAAGTTCTCTTGAACAACTATTGAATTCGGTTTTTCGTAATATCCACAATAATCATAATTTTGGTAAGTGATATCAGACTCAGAAGCCTTTAGCTTCTGGTGATAGCACTTATATAGCCTTGATTACTCTGGATATCATACTGACCTACGTAGCTAGCGGGATTTCGCGCGCGAGTGCTTTTGTTTTGGCGGCAAGTCGTGGGGGGCTTAGTGAGGAGCACGGTATCGGCCTAGTGTAAACGTATCTAAACGCAGTATAACACAACTAGACGCCGTGACAACGTCTAACTCGTTTAGAAAATGTATAAGTTTTACCAAGAGTTGGGGAAAAACCTTAGGCCATCGTTGAGTATATACTTTTTTATGTTTTCAACAGAAACTTGGACATTTCAACGCGAGCGGTTTCTGATAACATTTACTTCAAGCATTTTCACTGTCCAAACATTTCGCATTTTCTTTCTTCCCTGTATAACAAAATACCTCGCGTGTCTGAACTTCCGATTATATCTAATCCTGTAATATTAAGGTTCTTTTTATCCTTTATTTGTTTCAAATTTGTTTCAATTCGAAGTATTATGTTTGCAGAGGGTGTCTCGTGTTGAAAAGGTGTTATTTATTAGCTTCCATTCTTTTGATTCTTATGTCGCGGCTGCCACTCATTTTATCATTATTTAACCACCGTCAATACAAAAGACAAAGGATGCGTTCCTTTGGGATGATTCGGATCACAATCACTGATAGAAAATTACTCGGAGTATCTTTTCTTTTTAGTCAACGTGATAATGAAAGCAAAGTCTCTTACAAAATGAAAATCAAACCAAAAGAATTCCAGGTAGTCGTGACCGCCGAGAACTGCCGTTTTAATTTGAATATTGTATTTTTTTTTTAGGGGACGGGGGGGGGGGGGGGGGAGGAAGGTGCTCCTTTTTCGCCGCTCGTTTTATGAGCTAAGGAATAAGGTGGACTGCCTGTAATCTAAGTAGTTACGGCGGAAAACCCGAGCGTTATGATATAAGATTTTCATAATAAGAAATAAGATTTTCAATTATTTATTCTTTTAATGCCAGAAGTCTTGTTTTTTTCAATCGCACATTTTTTAGGCAAGAGCTCCGAAGCGCTATCCTCCAGCATGGTAATAAATGCCGCCGTAACATCAGCTGTGGAGGTATCCGGTACAACAACAACAACTGAAGGATTTTACAGTGTTGTAACATCTATGGTATCGCCCGGCCCAACAATAACCGTGGGATCGCCTAACGGATCATCAATTGCGGTACAGGCATCTCCCAGTGCAGCCACACCGGGATCGTCCGGTGCAACATCGTTCATGTCTACGACATTGCGCTCTGTGCAAGTCAGCGTCGAGCCAACGGCTGCCTCAACAGTGAAACTAACAACAACCTCTTCTGTAATTGGTAAGTAACAATTATGAGTGAATGGTTACAACTGCGGTAAGTTCAAGTGCCTAATTCTGTCGACTAGTTTCTACCGAGAAAAGGGAAAATGTGATTTGTACATTTAGATTTGACGAAAGGATAATTTTATTCACAATCCGACTAATCTGCGATCAAGTGAGTTTTTTTTCCAAGCTTCCCTTTACAGTCCGCTCGAAAAACTACGCCTGAGACATTCCCTTTGGAAAATGTCTACCACTTTGACTGACTGGCATTGATTAGCATGGCCACTAGTAGCCAATGAACACTACTTCTGGCACAATTAATACACTACAATCGTGAGATCGCTCGTGAGTGTACGCGAGGTACAAAGCATGTTTCATCACCAAATACTGGGAGGTGGAAGTTTTGCGGTAAATTCAGCATAGATTTGATATTTGAACGTTTACAAAGAAACGGAGGAAGCTTTTAACTCTGTAGAACGTCGACTTTCTTATGCACCGTTCAAGAATGTTCCACGGAAGCAGACCCAATTTTTTCGAAAGAAAAGGAAAAGAAAACCACTGCCGTGTTCTCTAAACAAAATGATTAAAATGACAAAAGTGAAATGCACGCGTATCATTATTCTTATTTGTACAGAAGCGAGAGTTAAGTAGCTAGCCCTAACTAGCTAAATAAGACTGCTCAGATTTAAAAGGAAACATTTTTTTGTGTGCAGTAAACTTGGAAAATTTGCCTCACACAAAATCATGCGCATCATTTTCATTTTGGGGCAACATGCTCATAAGAAGGGTGAAATATCTGTTTAACATTTTACATTCTTTTCACGTAATTTACATGACATTCTCAACGAAAGAAAGGTAATATTACTGGAGTTCATTGCCTGCCAGATTTCTTTTGATAAAGTCAGGATTGAAGCCAAGAGTGTATCGTGTTGTGGAGAGGCTCGATCCTACCCGGACGAAACATTTATAAGTTAATTTGCATATTTATTTCGGCACATAAAATTTCTTTTAAAGCATTAAAACGCGCTTTGTCAAATTGGATATAGTAAAATTTCCTCATAGTGAGTCACTTAATTCCGATAGCGCGAACCCCGGTCCCAGGCATAATCCGGGACTTTGGTGCGAGGTTGGCTCTGTAAACTGAGTGTAAAAATTACAAAAATCTGAGTGAAGCAGACCGTGCTCAACGAAACGTATTGAACAATGCCAGCAATCCAAGATAAGCACTTTTGTCATTTTCACACATGACTCATTTTGTTCTTGTTATTTGTCACTACTGTTCGTTAAGAAATGAAGTTTTGTCGTCTACTGTAGTCAACTGATGTGTCCTTACTTACAGTGGATGGGTGTAACAATTACAAGATCCTGAGTGAAGCAGACCGTGCTCAAGGACAAATAGTTATCAGCAAATATAGATGCGATAGGGATGACTTGGTACCAGGTTGGTATCGTTTCCACGGAGCTGCCGGAAGTCAGGTGGCGGACAAATGTGTTCCCACGAATTACTGCGGTACTCAGCATCCAGGATGGCTCAATGGCACACACCCGACAGTTGCTGAAGGTGTGGTCACTCGTAAAGTCTGTTATCATTACTGGGATTATTACTGGTACGGGTCAAGAAACTGCTGTTACTGGAGTAACAACATAAGAGTCAGGAACTGTGGAGCTTTCTTCGTGTATGAGTTACAAAAGCCGCCTGGTTGCGATCTTCGTTACTGTGGCAACGCTAGTGGTGCAGGTAAGTTGCCTTGTTTGCTTTTTTGAGTGTGTCCGTCAACAATCAATCATCAAGCAATCATCATCATCAATCATCAAACAAAGTTTAAAAACATTCCCCAGAGGTATTTCAGTGCCATCTTAACTTTTCGAGTGTAAGGTGGCTGTGAACGCCTGCGGATGACAATAAAGCTGTATCTTATTAATCTGATCACAACTCGTATTGGTATTACGTAACATGTGTTTCTAGAGAAACATCCATGTTACGCAATTCTTACCGTATTGGTAGAAACATCACAATCATTTCTATGCTCTAGTTTTTTCTCATTAACAACCAACTTATATCTTCCTTCATTATTACTACGAAAAAAGGTGCTTTTCCCTTTTTATTCACTCTCTCGACCTCAGCAGCGGTTTCTGTAACAATTTGGCGCAAAACTTAGCTTTCTTGTAAGAAAGCGAAAAGTGTTTCTGTTCCAGGCTCTCAATTGTCGTTGCATTGAGACAACAATGACCAAATACAAATTAATAAACTCCGACACCGAAAATCACACTAGAATAACTAGCTGGGTTAAATTCAAATCCTTAGAGCTTAGCGTGTTTGCTTTCGAGATTCGGGAAAAACTGCCTACAAACATGGTGGCCCATCAGGCCGACGTTCATCTCTGGTTTCTCAGACTACAATTCTTTATATATCTTTTTTTAAAATAAAGATACTTGTGGGCAGCACGCAGCAACAACTAATGATTTTGTAAAACTGAGTTTATTAATCGACCAGTTTCGTCTGCTGTTGAGATTTCGTCAGGATGAAACTGCAACTGAGATACAAAGATGGAACTTATTTTATACTAAATAGTGGCAGTACAAAGTACGCTCCTACATGTTCTCCGTGTTTCTATCGAGTTATAAAAACACTCGTGAAAGTTTGGGAGAACTCGAAAAAGCTGTGGAAACACTGCGGCTCGTGTTCCCACAACATTTCTCGTTCTGCACTTTTTCTCCCAAACGTCCACTCGTGTTTCTATTACTCGATAGAAACACAGTACATGTTTTCCATTTCTTACTGAAAGCGATGGATATTTAGAATTACCTTAAGTTTAGCCGGTTACCTAATACTGTCGACTAGTTTTCACCGGAAAAAGAGAAATTTTGACTTGGCTATTCGATGAAAGGACAATTTTACTGGCAGTTAAACTAACCTAACCAACCACGGTTGCCTCTACCGGTCGCTTGAAAAAAATTATGACTGATGCTATTGATCAACACGCCAACTAATAGCCAATAAACAATAATTCCAGTACACACTACTCGCGAGAGTACGCACGGTACGGTACGAAGCACGTCTCATCACAATATAGCCGAAGATCAGAAAATGTAAAGCGTAGAGAAACTCTCTATTTCTCGACACACGCGAAACAAAAACTGCCAGCGAAGCCAGCGCGAGGCAATCATTTCATTCAATACTTATTACATAGTTACTCAATTAAAACACCTCATTGTAAACATTGATTGTGGAGAATAAATAAATGATCAAAACAAAAATTCTAGTGATACTAGGATGAGGTTTTTTGCTTCATAATAAATTTTGAGATTCATTTTTTTTGACATCGGTTACCGTTCACGTGACCGTGATGCACGCGTATTATTATTCTTCTTTGTAGAGAAGTGAGAATTTAGTGGCTAAACAAGAAGTCTAAGTTAAAAAGGATACATTTTTTTTACGTACAGTAAACTTAGAAAATTTGCTTTATGCCAAATAATGCGCATCATTTTCACTTTGGGGGAACATGCTAATGAGAAGAGTGAAATGTCAATCTAATATTTTATACTCTTTTCAATAAATTTATCTGACATGCTCAGCGAAGAAATTTAAATTTACTGGAGTTCAATGCCTGCGAGATTTCTTTCGATCAAGTTAGGATTCAAGCCAAGAGTGGATAGTTTTGTAGAGAGGCTCGATCCTATACGGGCGAGACATTTATAAGTACACTTACTTATTTGGAAGGGAGGGCAAATTCAAATTATTTTAAAACATTATAACGCATTATGTTCAAATTCATGGTGTGTCACTTAGTTTCAAGAGCGTCAATCCCTGCTCCGGGCATAGTCCGGGACTTTGATGCAAGCTGGCTCTGTAAACTGGGTGTAAAAACCACACAGTTCTGAGTGAAGCAGACAGTGTTAAAAAAAAAGGTACTGAACAATGTCAACAATCCAAGATGATCGCTTTTGTCATTTTCACTCATGACTCATTTTGTTTTAGTTATTTGTCACTACAGTTCAGTTAAGAAATGCAGTTTTGTCGTTTACTGTAGTCAACTGATGTGTCCTTATTTACAGTAGATGGATGTAAAAATTACACAATCCTGAGTGAAGCAGGCCGTGCTCAAGGACAGATAGTGATCAACACCAGCAGTTATAGATGCGATAGGCATGACTTGGTACCAGGTTGGTATCGTTTCCAAGGAGCTGCCGGAAATCAGATGGCGGACAAATGCGTTCCCACGAATTACTGCGGTACTCGGCGTCCGGGTTGGCTCAATGGCACACACCCGACAGTTGCTGAAGGTGTGGTCACTCGTAAAGTCTGTTATCATTACTGGGATTATTACTGGTACGGGTCAAGAAACTGCTGTTACTGGAGTAACAACATAAGAGTCAGGAACTGTGGAGCTTTCTTCGTGTATGAGTTACAAAAGCCGCCTGGTTGCGATCTTCGTTACTGTGGTAACGCTAGTGGTGCAGGTAAGTTGCCTTGTTTGCTTTTTTGAGTGTGTCCGTCAACAATCAATCATCAAGCAATCATCATCATCAATCATCAAACAAAGTTTAAAAACATTCCCCAGAGGTATTTCAATGCTATCTTAACTTTTCGAGTGTAAGGTGGCTCTGAACGCCTCTGGATGACCATAAAGCTGTATCTTATCAATCTGATTGGTTTTACGTAACATGTGCGTCTGATCTAGAGAAACTTCCATGTTACGCAATTCTTAGCGTATTTGTAGAAATATCAGAATCTTTCCTATCCTCTAGTTCTTTATCATGAACAACCAGCATATATCTGCCTTCATCATTATTACTAGGAAACACGGTACTTTGCCCTTTTTATTCACTCTCTCAACCCCAACGGCGGCCTCCATGAAAATTTGACCCAAAAGTTAGCTTTCTTGTAAGAAAGCGAAAAGCGTTTCTATTTCACGCTCTCAATTGTCGTTGTATTGAGACAATAAGGACCAAATGCAGATTAATAAACTCCGACAGCGAAAAACACACTAGAATAACTAGCTGGTTAAATTCAAATCCCTAGAGTTTAGTGCGTTTGCTTTAGAGATTCGAGAAAGTCTGCGTGCAAACATGGTGGCCCATGAGGCCGACGTTCATCTCTGGTTTCTCAGACTACAATTATTTATAGATCTCCACTCTCCCCTGGATGGAAAGCTAGTTTACCGCAAGTGACTCCTCCAGCATTTAATCGCCACACCCCTTCATCAGGATATATTTTTTTTAACTCTCCTGCGTGGCGTACATTTATTACTTGTGTCTTACTCGGTTTTGTTATTTGTCACTATTGTTCAGTTAAGAAACGCAGTTTTGTCGTTTATGGTAGCCAACTAATGTGTCCTTGCTTACAGTGGATGGATGTAGCAATTACACAGACCTGAGTGAAGCAGACCGCGCTCAAGGACATATAGTGATCAACAGCAATTATAGATGCGATAGGAATGACCTGGTGCCAGGTTGGTATCGTTTCCAAGGAGCTGCCGGAGATCGGATGGCGGACAAATGTGTTCCCGAAAATCACTGCGGTACCACTGCTTCAGGTTGGCTCAATGGCTCACACCCGACAGTCGCTGAAGGTGTGGTCACTCGTAGAGTCTGTTATAGCTCGTATTACTGGTATTGGTCAAACAAGTGCTGTTACTGGAGTAACAATATTAGAGTCAGGAACTGTGGGGCTTTCTTCGTGTATGAGTTACAAAAGCCACCTGGTTGCAATTTTCGTTACTGTGGTAACGGCAGCGCAGGTAAGTTGCCTTGTTACCTTCTTTGAGTGTGTCAGTCAACAATCAGTCATCAATCAATCGTCATCATCAATCATCAAACCAAGTTTAAAACATTTTATAGAAGTAGTTCAGTGCTATCTTAACTTTTCGAATTTAAGGTGGCTCTAAAGCCCTCCGAATGACAATAAGGCTGTATCTTATCAATCTGAGCATAATTCTTACTGGTAATACGTAAAATATGCGTTTACAGAAGCTTCCATGTTACGCAATTCTTATACCGTATTAGTAAAAATATTACAACCCTTCTTATCCTCTAGCTCTTTATCGTGAACATCCAATATTTATATTGGAGAGCAGGGATGGCGCAGTGGTGAGAGCGCTGGCCTACCCGGGCTCGATTCCAGCCGGTGCCATTTGTGGGCTGAGTTTGTTGTTTGTTCTCGACTTGCTCTGATGGTTTTCTCTGGGTTCTCCGGTTTTCCTCTTTCCATAAAAAATAGCTCCAAATTCCAATTCGAAGAGGACAGAGGACCCGCATGAAAACCAGCTAAGGCTGATGTGGCTTCCTCTCTAAATATCTGCTTTAATTATTTCTACGAAATACGGTATTTTTCTCTTGTCATTCTGTCATTAAAAGGTACCAAATGTACTCTCTCAACCCCAACAGCGGACAACTTACTTACTTTCTATTGTCTGTGTCTCTGAGCATTGTCGTTCAGAGTGAGACAAAAATTAGGGAGCTTAAGCAATGAAGACGACGACACGGAGGACAACGCCTATTGAAAAGTGAATCTATATTTTACCCTGGAATTTCGCAATTGTTTAGATCTGTTCAGAGCGCCTATCGATAGCAGAAGTTGTTCAAACTAAATATGTAATACCAGAGTTCAATGCCATTAACAATACAAAAAATTAGCAGCCGTCTTTGGCGTCCTCTAAAATATGCAGAACTTAGTCCTTACATGTTGCTGTTTTGCGAAGCACGGCTGAGACGTGCACAGCCATTGTTCTGCTTATTAAGCCTTTTGCTTGGTGGCGTTCTCATTGTCGTTGCCATCGTGGTTTGCTTAAGGTCGCTATAATAACCAAATGTAAATAATTAAATTCCAGCCAAGTGGGGACGTCAACATCACACCTTTTTGTACAGCAAACAAAAAAAAAGCCTAGCGTGTCACTGGAATTCCTTTTTTTCCTCTTAGACCCAATTTATATGGTCTCGGGTACCCGAGACAACCCTCCCTTGAGTTACCCTGGCTGAGGTAGCTTTTAGCTCATTTGTTTGCGAAATTCAACCGAGCGTTTACATTAGGATCGCAAAACCGTCCCAGGGGGCGAGACAACTCGGGGGAGCGAGTTGTCTCGCCTCAGAGGGTAAAGTAACCCTGGCAAGCAGGACAACTTTTCTTCAGAGAAATGCTTTTGTTCGCCTAACCGGGGCATCGCTTGGCGTGATCTGTGATCGAATGACCGAGGGAAACGCAAAGAAAGAGGGATATTTGCACACTTCATTATTCAAGAAGGGTTATGAATAACAATGCAGGTTCAACTTTGACTCGGCCTACAGGGACTACGTTTTCACATATAAACGCTCGATAAAGTTGCCGCAGGGGGAGGGTTGTCTCGGGTACCCGAGACCATATAAATGGGGCCTTAAAAGGTACCTTAATTAAAACACACCGGAATAACAAGTCGGTTGAAATTCAAATCCCTTGAGCTTAGCGTGTTTGCTTAAGAAATTGGCGAAAGTGTGTGTGCAAACATGGTGACCCATCAGGCGAAATTCATCTTCGGTTTCTCAGACTACAATTATTTATAGATCTCCACTCCCCCTGGATGGAAAGCTAGTTCACCGTTCACTGTTCATGTTTAATGTTTAATTACCACACCGATTCATCAGGATATTTTTTAAACTCTCCTGCTTGCGAAACGTTTATCAATCTTGACTCACTCGGTTTTGTTATTTGTCACTACTGTTCAGTTAGGAAACGCAGTTTTGTCGTTACTGTAGCTAACTGATGTGTCCTTACCTATAGTGGATGGGTGTAACAATTACACAGTCCTGAGTGAAGCAGACCGCGCTCAAGGACACATAGTGATCAACACCAGCAATTATAGATGCGATAGAGATGACCTGGTACCAGGTTGGTATCGTTTCCAAGGAGCTGCTGGAGATCGGATGGCGGACACATGTGTTCCCGAACGTCACTGCGGTACTCGCTATCCATATTGGCTTTCTGGTGCACACCCGACAGTCGCTGAGGGTGTGGTTACTCGAAGCGTCTCTTTTTCCTCGTCAAACATCTGCTCTTATTGTTATCAAAATATCAGAATAAAGAACTGTGGTGCGTATTTCGTGTACGAGTTACTGAGGACGCGTCTCTGCCCTGCTCGGTATTGCGGTAACGGAATCGCAGGTAAGTTTTTCAGGATGTTTTTCGTGTTGTTCAGGGTGTTTTTAGTGTTGCGGAGCAGACTAAATTGATCGTTAAATTAATTGTATTCTTTTGCAGAAAAGGTGACGGTCAAAACTGACCGCTTAACCCACTAAACTCCTGAGCCCCAGGGGAGAGGGGGGGGGGGGAGGGTTAAATATAAACGTGGCAGAGACTCAAGAATTTACACCACACTCATCTAAACCATCAACAAACTTGGTGGCATTTCCCAATTTTTTTAAATGTGATCGTGAAAAATACCTTGATGGATATCAACATTGGCTTTCTGTCTGTACACCGTAATTATAAGCAATACAAAAATTCTTAATGGGCCATTTCCAAGTTTCTTTTAGCTTCTTTTTCAAAACGAGTCTTAATGCAAAACCTCTCATCTGAAAATCAGTTTTGCATTTTCATGAAAATTTGCGCATGAACGGTTTCGGACGTCGATACGTTTTGACGCCGAGGTAGAAGGCAACTCGTAAATGCCTTATTCAAATTCCTAAGTGACACGACATGGATACGCAGCAGTAGCGAAAAGAAGTGACAATTGCTTTCTTCAACGGAGCGATTTTTTTTGGACACTTTACCAAATGCACAGTTGCTTTTAGTCACGGCAGGGTCAACTGTTCTTTTAAATTATCTCTGCACTTTTTTTTTCGCACTGCAGTGTACACTTGTCCAGCGCTGACTGTACCAACAAATGGAATAAAATTTGGATGCCCAGAGAATGCAACAATGTACAATGATACAGTCTGTCAGTTCTCGTGTAATGATGGCTATATAGGGTCTGGTTCTCAAGCAAGGAAATGTCAACACGATGGAACTTGGAGTGGACAAGATTTTACTTGCCAAAGTAGGTATCACATGAGTTTGCCAATAAATACTTTGATGATGACAATTTTATGCCGTCGACAATTAGAGAATTGAAAGCCACTATTAAAATTTAAAATTCGGGTAGAAGTTAACTGTAATAATGCATAATAACGCATCAACTACTATGTGCGAACAAGGTGGGATGTCCGTCTATGAGAAATAAACGTATAAGGACACTGTTTATTATTCGATGCAGTTTTTTCATTCCTCATTTTGGCTGATGGCCCACCACGCGACCTGCAGATAACCGCCTGCAGTTAATAGCGGAGCTCCAGCGGCCCAGCCCCATACACATATAGGAAAGTAAAGGAAACCCTTGAGTTGATTTTCTCATGGTTATCATGGCTAGCGGTATTGCTTGTGGGTGCGTACGCACAACGGCGACGGCGACGACGACGGGGTCGCGCAACATGGCGGCCATACTCCAAATAATAGGTTGACAGAGAAATGCAGCCTTGGTTTACCGTGTACTTCTTTGATATTGGACATCCAAGTTATGATCAATTGAGGTATCCGCTGACCAGTATCACGTGACCACATCGCGGGCTCAAGTTTACAGCTCATCGAGGTCAATTGCTTTTTAAAGTTGACCGCTGACCAAGTGCTGGTTTTCGATTGGATCGCGGGCTCATCGCAGGTTAACTTGTTGAAAACAGGAAAGGGTTGTTCGGAAACCGGTTAACGCTAACCCAGGATTAAAAGTTAACCTAATTCTAACTTTTTCTTCTATACAAATGTTTTTTGCTACTTTGTTTTGTGCATACAGTGATTATTAAAACTCAAAACTGAAGGCCAAACAATATACAGAAAACCTCAACGCAAAGTTACAAAACTTAATTAAAAATTCTATCTTTTCCTGGGTTAGCTTAATTTGGCTCTGAACAACTCGGCCCAGGAGCTACGCTTTTAGGCTGGCCTAAATCTATTTATTAGCCTGCTCATGCATAGTACCATCTAAATGCGTTTTGCTGCAAATAATATTCTGCTCATGCGTAATTTTGTGTGAAAAAATCGGCGGTTCCCTGAGCTGTCAGAGAGAGAATTTTTTAAGAGTTTTTAGAAATATGAAAACAAACTTGGTGATCGAAGGATGAAACAATTGTCGAACTCGGTGATCGCAAACTATCGTGATTTGTCAGTGGCGAGCGATATTTTACTTAACCTCGTCCAATAAATGTTAATTATTCTTATTATTGTAAGAATAATATTCTGCTTCTTGCCTGTCAAGAACTCTAAACGCAGTTCTGCAGTGGTTCCGTCTGTCTCTGCGAAGTTTGTTATTGCTACCTATCAAAAATGTTGAGATTTTCCTCTTAACAAATCTTTGAAACATGTATAGTTACCTGTGGTATAAGTTTCTTTAATTCCACATCTTTTACTATTATCGTCATCAATTGTACGTCACTGACGCAAATGGTAGATCCAGGAGGTCCACTGCGCATAAGCAGCTGTGCGAATCATTTTGGAACACAATGTAACTTTTTTTGGTACGATTGGTTATCGTTTGAATGGCTCGTCAACAGTGATGTGTGTTGCCCCTGGCAACCAGAATCCTGGAGTGTGGAACAACACTAAACCTACGTGTGAAGGTAAATAAGAAAAGAGGAAAAAAGACGAGTAACCACGTTTAAACATATTGTAAAAATCGGAAGCATCCTGTTGTTAATATTTGACGAAATCATGACTTTTTGGCTGCTCACGTACAGCCTTTAACTACTGATAGAAAGAAGACGAATGTCTGAACGTAAAGTGAATGAGAATGAAAAGTGTAAGAAATAATAATAATAATAATAATGATAATGATAGTAATAAAGAGTTTGTAAAGAAACTAAAAAAACAAAAAAGAATTTGGCGCGTAAAAGAAACTATTTTAAAGAATAGAATGTGGCCTTGGTCACAGCTTGACATTATTGTCCGTCATAACTTGAGAGCTTTTCTCGGCTGATGTTCACCTTTACCAAGAGAGCATGATGGGAAAAAGAGTTCATCCATCATATAGGCCCCATTCCCAAGGTTATCTTTATCTCCTCGGACAGGAGAAAGGATAATTCTAGTAGTAAGTTCTTTTAGTTGCGAGAGGTTCTAATCATTTATTTTGTCTTTTTTTTCTTTTTCAAATTAAAGGAATCCTTTGTGAGCCCCTTCAACTTGCTCCCAATTTGAAAGTGAACGTTTTAGTAGAATTCTACTAGTATACTAATGCAAATGCTGTAATCTGATTGGCTGAGCCATTGAACACTATCAACCATTAGTAGAATTCTACTAGTATACTAATACAAATGCTCTAATCTGATTGGCTGAGCTACTCGTATACTATCAGCCATTAGAGTGCAGTGGCTGTCGACCGTCCACAAAATGCGAAGTTTTCATCGTTTTTCCGAAGTTTTGGATGAAAGTTTAGATGTAAATGGATAATTAAATTCCCGAGAAGACTAAAAGAACGACATTAGCGGTTTCTTGACTTCAAAAACTTGAAATTATTGAAAAAAAACGGGTGCGCACGCGTAAACAACAACAAATTTACCAAGGACAATTCAATGCGTGTGATTTTGTTAAAGCGTAAAGTTAAACAATGCGTAGAAAGATAATTAGAACCGTTATTTGCGTTTATTTCAGTTAGAATTCTACTAAAACATTTAGATTATTCGCTCTCGATTTCTATGAGGTGATAGTTGATGAGGCCGAAGGCCGAATAATAATAAAAAAGAGACATGAAAAGATACATGAAAATCTGCTTTATGGTCATTTTGTTGGACGTTAAAGCCATAAGGCTATATTTTACTGACCAAGCCGAAGTATAAATCTCCTTAAACTGACGCTCAAAGCCAGTTATTGGTAAAATTATTCTAGGATTTTAATCGACAGTAGCGCGGATTACGCTAGCCGTTTTACAGGATGTAATTGGTTCCGCCATGTCATCAACACCAAATTGTTTCATGTTACTGCTGTCTCGCAGACCATCCACGTTGTTTATCTTATTTTTAGCTGTCACTTGCTCGAAGTTATCACCACCAACCAATGGCGAGCTATTAGGATGCAATACAATAGAGATGTTATACAACACCGTATGCAGGTTTTCCTGTAAGGAAGGATTTGAAGCGAAAGGTTCAGTGGTTAGAAGATGTACAGAAAATGGAACTTGGAGTGGAACCGACCTTGTCTGCACAGGTAATTAGTAATTTCTTGTCATTACTGCCTATTCAACCTTTCAATGGTGTTCTGTAACAAATTATGATTGGTTAGTTTTCTATTCATTGCCGCAAAATGTTGGTGATATAACTCGTGCTCTAATTGGCTAGTTAGGCCGGTCGTTTTACACGAGGTTACGTAAATAGCGTCGCATACTTTTTATTGGCTTAGTTTTAGACCAAAAAATTGGAAACGGCCGAAAAGTGATCCAAACACTGAAAAATGTTTTACAGAACTCGAGTTTGAACGTGATAACTCGCGCACTGATTAGCCATGCCGGTCGTTGCACACAAGGCCATGTAAATATCGTTGCATACTTTTTTAATGGCTTGGTTTTGGACACAAAATAGGAAACGGTCGCGTATTGTTCACAAAACGAAATCCCAATACTTGAGCCAAATTTGGGAAAGTCTCGAGTTTTAGCGT
Source organism: Orbicella faveolata (assembly GCF_042242905.1). Classification (NCBI taxonomy): domain Eukaryota; kingdom Metazoa; phylum Cnidaria; class Anthozoa; order Scleractinia; family Merulinidae; genus Orbicella; species Orbicella faveolata. The sequence continues at coordinate 11,323,962 of NW_028301578.1, read as the reverse complement.
ACAGTTTAAGAAATCGAATGTGGTTTAGCGTTGTCTGTACTCTTATCGACAAAGATATGCGTCATCACAGTGGTCAAAATGTTGTGGACTCACGAGGCGCAGCCGAGTGAGTTCACAAGAAATTTTGACCACTGTAATGACGCATATCACTGTCAATAAGAGTACAGACAACGCTAAACCACATTCGATTTTTTTTTTACTACAATATCAACGTCAAAGAAAATGATTTTTCAGAGCCTGACCAGGAGCGTGACACATTGACGCGAGCAGCGTCGTCTGGATTCTTATCGACAACGGCAAATTAGCAAATCAGATTGCGAGATTAGCACCAATTGGGGTAAAAAACTAAAATTTACACACTAACTCATTATTCTTTGATGAGCATACGCGTTTACCGTACACAAATAGCCATCCGTCTTTTCTTTGTTCGTCGAGAGGAAAATGGCCATTCGCTACAGGGCGAGAATTGCTTATCACAATGAAGTGCACTGAAGATTATCTCAACGTCCCTTTCTCTAATTCACTGCCTGAAGTTGTTTTGGTTTTGATCGACGTATATAAAAAAAATCAACGTTATGAATATATGCAGAAAATATTTACAAGTTTCTGCTTGTATATGGTATGCACATCCTTTTGGCCATCTTGGATTATTGATCGATCCAAGATCGTCAATTTATCACTTTGCCACTATAGAAGATTGTTATTCGATCTTAAATTGTGAAGTGTTATTTCTTATGACTACAGTTGGTGACGAGTGATCTTATGCATCAAGGCAGAGATGCACTGATCAATCGATACACGATCGTAGAATATGTCCATGTGATCAAATCCATGAAGGTCTTTCTTATATCAAGGACCCCATGTGAAGGCCCTTGTATAAGGAAGGGTCTCTTTTATATAGAACTTATATAAAGGCCTTTGAATACACTGAAGGTCCTTATATAAAGACCTTAGTACACACGTCGAATAAATGCCCTCATACAAAAGTACTTATACAAAGCTCCTTGTGTAAGGATAACTGTAACAAGGACCTTGTTTGATGGTCCTTGTATACATTCATTAATAGAGGTCCTAGTATCAAGGCCCTTGTATACAGATCCTTATACTAAAACATAATTCTATAAAAATCGTCGTGTAAAAAGCTTTCTGTTGAGGTCCTTGGGTAAATCCATGGTATTAATGTTGATGTTGAATATTTTAAGGTATTTGCGGTGCCGTTGAGACCCAAGGAGCATCTATTTGAAGAAGGACACCTTTTCGACCGACAGGGGCGCTTGAATCCAAGATCAATCACCGGGAGCCCTCACTTCCGTTTAGAATATGAATAAAAGATTAACCTACCTTTATCGCGCGTGTTTTGTGTTTTGTGGCGGCCATTTTGAATTTTTAATACGCGCGCGGTCTGCTAGTACGAGGTCTGGACCCGAAATTACGGAAATCGCTCGGTGAGCGATCGGATCCTCCGAGAATTTCCGCCCGTCCCAGACCTTCATAATTTCGGTTCCAGACTTCACACTAGCAGACCGCGTATTAAAAATTCAAAATGGCCGTCACAAAACACAAAACACGCGCGATAAAGGTAGGTTACTCTTTTATTCATATTCTAAACGGATGTGAGCTTCCTGTGATCAATTGAGTAGAACACGCTTTGAGCCATATGTGTGAAAATGCAAATTCTCCTTACTATTCTAAGCATACGTGTTATGCACTAATTAATTTGAATAACTTTTCCTTTTCCCATGACCTGTATTCTGAAAAACATCATTTCATACGATGGTGATCAATTCGACAAGATCTTCGATGTACATAATACAATAGTAATACAGTAATTTAGGTTTTGTGTAAGTAGTTCAATAAGTGTTATAGAAATCGGTTGTTTTCAATGTGAGACTAGAGGCTAAATACACGGTTGGGTTTTGGAGTTAGCTCCAGGCTTTGCATGTTTATGCCTTTCCATGTTGATACAATGTAATGAGAAATACAGTTTTGATGACCCTTAGGTTGGGACTTAGGGAGGAAGGGGCGAGGGAGTGGTTAAGGAATCATGTGAGGATAGAACGTAGGTAGTAGACTTCTACTGGCAAAGGTAAATGGTAATCCTGTGAAGATAACTAGCCTGTGATCATGGTAAGCGGTAATCCTGTGATCATGGTAAGTGGTAAACCTGTGATCAAGATAAGCGGTAATCTTGTGATTAAGGTAAGTGGTTACCCTGTGATCAGCAATTCATTAGTTATGCAACGCATTCTTTTAAAGAACAGCAGACTGATAATCTGATAAAAAGCAAACCTATTGCAGTCTTGAGTTAGTTTTCAACGAAGGAGGCAGTTTAGGGAGTAATATAATCTATATAACCGAAAAAACTGTAAGGGGATGCTTTGACAAGCTTTTTATTTTACACTAGCTTTTCAAATAACAATAGCTGTTTACAATCATGCACATGCTAACAACGTATTCTTCTGTTAACTGTGTGTTTACTTCCAGTTCTTCTGCATGATACTACTCAGGCTCGTTTTCAGGTTTTTCAGCAGGGCCTGTGCTCTTGAGGTCCCTCCCCCGGGAGACCCTCCAGCACTCGCTCCTATGTCCCCGATGACTTGAAGGAAAACATCAACACACACCCTGCCCTGGTTATCGCTCTCAGACCAGTTCTTCAAGTCTTCGCTGAACCAGACCCTGAGCTCCATATAGGGGTGCAGATACAGCGGGTAGTCAAAGTTGGAGAAGACCAGCTCGTCAGAATGCTTATCGTCCACTACGGGCATGGTGTACCACAATCCTGACCCGTGCTTTATAAACTGCTGCAGGGGAAATATCACGTTGTCGTGTCTGTCGGTAATGATGACGTTCAAAGGGTATGCCTTAAAGGAGCTGTAACCATGGCAACCCCAGCGACTGTCGTAGACGACGTCAGAGACGCACCTTACCTCGCCGGTTCGGTAAACAAGTTTGAGGGCACCGACTAGCATGTCTTGCGCACCTCGGTATATCACGTAACCTGGACGGTTGTTTCTGGCTTCGAACCATACGGGATGGTGACCATAGTTAATTTGATACCAAGAAGCTTCGCTGTTACAAAAATTCAAACAACAATCAGAACTTATTCAATAAGCTATGCCACAGTATCGTAAAGAATTTTTCTGATGTACAGAATTACTTTCAAAGTGAAGAGTAGATCAGAAATTTTAAATGTAGAAATAACATTAACTCGGAAAAATATCCGAGTTCCAGATGGGATTTGAACCCACGACCCTTGGTGATCTAACCGGACGCTCTAACCACTGAGCTACTGGAGCCTCTATGATGAGCAGGGATGAAATGTGGGTCTTTGACTGGAACCGCATCGCGCGGTCACACAGCCAAATGATGACTTGGCACTCATGAACTCACTAACTGCACGGCGCAGTCAGAGTGACGAATCTCAAAGATGCAACCAAACACCCTCCAAAGTGAGTATTATAGGGAACTTTAAATGTAGAAACAACATCAACTCGGAAAAAAAAAACAGACTGAAAAAAGAACCGCGATGCGGTTCTACTCAAAGACTCGCATTTCACCCTTGCTTACCATAGAGTCTCCAGGAGCTCAACGGTTAGAGCGTCCAGCTGGATTACGAAGGGTCGTTGGTTCAAAGCCCATTTGGAACTCGAATTTTTTTCCAAATTGAAAAGAGAGTCTTCAGGTAGCGATGGAATCTCAGTTATTTGATGTTCGGCTATTCTCAGCTATCACTTAAAATTTCAGCCCACTTCTCAGCTATGAGCTATTTGAGTCATTTTTTTCAGCTCAAAGTTAAAATCTTGAACCTTTTCAACTAGCAGTTGAAGTCTTTTCAGTTTCTTTAGATAGAAGACTCACAAAGAAGTAATATTAAACCGTCAATAAACTAGGGCTGTTACTGCTTAAGAAGATTAACTAAAAAGGGATTCCTTATATGGAAAGGAAAATGCACGTTTTGTGTTCCTGTGCAGCAGAAAACGCAAAGAAATTATTGCTTTATTAATAAAAAAAAAAACCCTTCAACCAAGGAAATGAGGCTTATTACCTAATATAGGAAAGCGTTCCAACTGCAAACATATGATCTCTCGACAATAAATTTGGGATTGTGTTTTTTACGTTGATCTACGTACAGAAAAGTAGAAGCGATTTTAAATTTTACGCAGCCATCCGTTTTCTTGATGCAAGCCTTACTCACTTATGAGAGGTTTTCAAGATATACAGTTATTGAAGTGAATGAAGAAAAAAATTGATATCTTGCAATTGTGATTGCTTACGAAACGTGAAAGAAAAGGCAAGGTCCACTGTAATTATAGAATGACGAATTTATGAACACGTTTAAAAACGCGCCTTGAAATATCTGGTACAACAAGAATGCAAAAAGAGCATGCAGGTTTTATCAAAGACGATGTCATTTTCGTGGGATGGGATATGGGTCGACTGGCGATGTCTTCTCCTTTGTTTCAAGGAGGCCTTTGAATGCGAGGACGAGTAGAAATTTCACAATAATTGGTTACGCAAAAATATTTGCGTAGGTTCTAATTTTCTTCAAGAAATTAATAAGAATATTAAGTACTTGTTAAGATTGTTTACATAATGATTGATTTAATGGAAATAAACAATCTGTTGGAAAGAATTAAACAGTTACCTGCCTGTATTTACCTGCTTTTCTTACAATGAAAGGCACAACTCTGATCCACTTTTTTGCTTTGAAAATTTCTATCGGTCGTGGGTGGTGGGTGGTGGGTCGTAGGTAGTTGGTACAACTCGTGGGTGATTTAAGAATTTGATTCTGTTGTTAGTTATTGTTTAGTTATTAGCGTAGCGCTGAACACAGTTTAACGTAGCGTGGTGCAGGCCCGCGGTGTTCCTCCTATTGGTAAGTGTTTCTACAAAGAAGTGTCGCACACCCCCGTTAAAGTTACCTTTCGTTTATATAAAAGACGCGATATGTTTTCACGCGATTGTTTCCCACCTACCGGATTTTGGTGTGTAACCCTTGTCACCTTAGCAAATGTCAGCCTCCATTGTTAGTTCCGAAATATGTTCTCTAGGCACTTGCACACTGATGAATTGTGTGGGTGGGGTCGGTGGGGGAGGCGAAAGAAGTTGTCTAACTGGGATTGAGAGGAGAGGAGAAATTGTGCTGTGGTGCTCTCTCTACATTTTGAACCTTACCCTTAAAGACAAAACAGTTGTTATCGCCTCTGGAAATAGGCTTAATACCAGTTTGATGCTCTCTGTGGTTGAGCCTGATATGGTCATTTTAAAGTGGTTATATTTTTTTCATACAGTGTCTATCAACCAATCAGATCTAAGCCATTTTTAAACCTTGCAAAAAGTTGCGTCTTATCATGCGTATGAAAATTTGCGGATAAGGTAAAAAAAAAATTATGGTGCCTTTTCTTGAATTATAAGTCCTCAAGCTGTAATTAAGGGTGTTTTTAGCAGGTCATACTGTTGCTATGGTAACCTACTGTGTCACGAAAATGATAACGTACTCACCAATGATCGGGCAGCTTTTGATACCATGATTGTAGCAAGTGATAGAGTAGTTGTAACGACCCATCAAAATCTAAGTGCAGGAAACTGTTTTGAGCCACCTTAAGTGGTAACTTATAGGGCTCTAATGAAGCTTGAGTAGTTCCTACATTAGTCCCCTTTTGAAGTTAAATTCAAATCTTCTGACGAGCATCCCTGACCTTTTCATATGGGAGCTTCCCTGGGTTCCAAATGTCTAACAAGGAGTGACAGTGAAGGAGTGAAGGAGTGCTGAGGCGCAATCGCTTTACCATTATTTTCCAAGTTTAAAAAAAAAAAACGCTAGCAAAGACACAAAAAATGTAAACAGTTTGGAGTAAGTCGCTCCCATCCAGACAATACAAACAGGAAAAAGAATTCGTGATCATCTTTACTGAGAAACACAGAATCACACTCCTTACACTCACCATTGAAGGACAAACTCTTGATAATTTGCTTCATAATAGTTTTTCTTGCTTTCTCAAAAAACGTTCTTTTACAAGGCAGTAGTGTGTTTAAATAACTCGGTTCTGCACGGCAAATAAGAAAGCATTTTAGAGATTCCTGGTGTATATTGGTCACGCTTTGCTCAGCACGAACAACAAGTTGTCAATCAAGGGGTGCACAGTTTGTCTGAGTCGAGCGGTCGGTGGTGTTTTTAGCACAAGCGTTGTGTTTTATTCAAGATATGGCTGAACTGTTAGCATAAGGAGAGAAATGAAAACACTCATTGTATTGTGCTTCTCGCTTTGCCTTGTGGGAGGTAGTGAAGGTATGTCATAATTTATGCTTTGCTTATAACGCATCCACTGATTTCGCATGGTTCAAGTCCGGTGTTATACAATCTCGACATGTTCTAAAGATTGAATCACTTTCCTTTTAGACTAAGTGAAGAAAAGTTCAGACATAGCTTTCGAGGAATGGGTCTGATTTCTATTCATCCGTCCTTATTTCATAATTTCAAATGTTCTAAACGATGACAAACATGGACTACCGCTAATATTATGATAAGCAAAATTTAGTGAGCCTCTCAATAAACTGTTCGACGTGTGTCTAGAGAAACATCTGTTTTGGTTTCTCAACTCTTTGCATGCTTTTATATAATGTGATTTCTTGCAAAACTGAGCTAGTTGCCACAACTTTCTGCAAATCTGTTTCAAAACCTGGGTTAAATTGCAATTCATTCCAATGATACTCGGATGAGGCTCTGTCTCGTAATAAAAAATTCTGAGATTCATTTTCATATTGTTCGTGATACTCTTGCTTTCTCATAACCAGTTTCTGATTTCGAAAGTTTAATCATTTTTCTTCAATGTTTTCTTCATAATAAGCTTGTAAGTTTACCGTACGTAGGTGTTAAGTTTCCGCAACGACGGCGAAAATATGGCCTTAGACTCGGTAGAAAGAAGACAAAGAAAACACAATTTTAATCACATTGCAAGTAAAGTTATATGAAAGTTCCTGAATTTTAAACTGCGTAGAATGATATAATGATAGGAATGATAATGTACACAACTCAAGCAGTAATGAAAATAACGCCCGATAAAAGTGAAGTAGACAACTGCTTTAGTCGTCTACATAACTGCCATGATTATTCATACGTTGCCGTTCCTGGGCCAGTATAACACACGACATCTGGGTGGATACGCACGCAATGTATCAACGTAAAATACCTTCGCCACCCTGTTGCACCATAACACATCTTGCAACATATTCCAAAGTTGGTAAGCATTTGAAAGAGGTACGTAACAACTACACTATGTTGCCTGCGAATGTCTAGGCCTAAGCGGCCATTATGAAGTCCACAATTGCAATTTAATAAACGCTGGTAACAATATCTAAGATAAAAAACAAGAACATTGTATTGGCATCTCTTCAATAAAGTTACTATTGAGGGCCGAACGTAACGATCCTCGGTTTAAGTATTGAGTTTTAGCACTTCCATTTCCTTGGTAGCTTACATGCTTCCGCGCGCAAACAAGTTATAGTTTGTATTTTAAGTCTTGTCGAGGTATTGAACAGGCACGAGAAGCAGATGAAGGAAGAAAAAGCCGTTTCTTTCTTAGAAAATGCCGGACTCTGAAAAAATAATCGAGCGGTCTGACTCGGCAGTCGAGCGAGACCAAGCCAAATACAAAATTGATCTTGAAATGTATAAACAAAATGTTTATGAGATTAATTAATTTAAAAAATTAATTTTTCTCAGTCTCAAAATAATTGTTCATACAGATTGATGTCAGGAATGCAACATCAAAGCATCACTTCTTTAAGTCATTTAAAATAAACACGTAAGCTTAAGTCTCAGGGCACAGCAGCGAGCAAAGTATAACTCACTACAGCTCACGGCCAACTGTATCGCAGCTATAAGGTGGCTCCCACACTACATCAAACTGATTTGAGAAGCACCAACTACAGAGGACACAAATTCCTTTTATTCTAAACCCGAATCGAATGGCCTCCACTGTTGACCGCAACCGTAGGTTTTCTGACCGTATTTTTCAACTCCTGCAATATTCAAGTCAACGTTCAACTTTTCGTCTCACAGGGCTGCTCTGATGACCAAAACTGACTTGACTTTTCAAGCATTTTCTCTAAGATTTGTAGATTTCGCAGTTCAACTCTGCTTTTGCTGTAAGTTTTCACTCCACGAGAAGTGAGTTTGACATGGGCGTGATTTTCTTAGGCCAAAAACAACTCTTTGCTACGCATAGCAACCAATGGGAATGCGGCTTTATCTTGTACAGACAATAGATTACGTCAGGTTGCTATTTTCTTGTTTCCCGAAGTGGGCAAAGGCCGGCTTTCGAGTTATGTGAAAGATTTTGAGATAAAGAAAAGCTTTTTTCTGTAGCAGTTTGTTTCTATATTCTATAAAACAATTAGATTCTATGTTACGTTGCCCTGACTCTGTTCAATAATAGATCACAGAAGACTTCAAAATGTGGTAAGAACACCAACCGGCTATCGCCTCCGGCGTTACTTTTTTGTTCTGTTCCCACATATTGACGTCATCTATGCTCTATTACTAAACAGACGCAGGGCAACATGGAATCTATTCGTTAAATAGAAGATATCGTTCCGACTTTTAAACAATCATCTTCGTTACAAGCCATCGGCGAACTTGTGACTGCTAGAAATCATCATGTCCATTCTCTTAATATTCAATTAGAAAAATTCATTTCATCTTGCTTTGATTTTGATCTTCTTTCAAATCAAACCCATGTAACTTGATTGCTTTATCATAACCTTCTTATGATGTTCACGATAATCATTACTGTTTTAATTTTAGTCTACAAAAACTTTTGCAACACTGTATGTATATATGATCACGTAAATAAAACCAGTTGTTATTGTTGTGGTTTTTGTAGGTCAGAGCACCGCTACCCCAAGTGTGGCATCCTTCAGTCCAATAACATTCGTGGAATCGTCCGCTGCAGCACTAAATGTGGGATCACCCAGCGGCGAAATAAGTAGGGAGACGTCCAGCACAGGAAACACTGTGGAATCGTCCAGTGCAGCTATTAATGTGGTATTACCCAGCGGCACAATAGATGTGCCATTGTCTTGCGTAACAGTTCAGACATCAAATGCAGGATCCTCCACCGCAGCATCATTTACGACTGCTGCATTGCGCTCAGCGTCACAGCCAGTAAACCCATCGCAAGTCAGTACAGCACCCATCTCAACCACTAAGACCGGCGTGGAACCAACGATAGCATCAACACTAAAACCAACAATAACGTCTTCTGTAAATGGTAAGTAATACTTATGGGTGAATGGTTACAACTGCGCTAAGTTCAGTTGCCTTATACTGTCTTCAAGATTCCACCGGAAAAAAGACAAGTTTTAATTTGTCGATTCGACAAATGGATATTTTTATTCGCGATTCCACTAACGTAACTAACCACGTTTGCCTCTACCGGTCGCTAGAAAAAAAATTATGACTGATGTTATTGATTAAAATGACAACTAATAGCCAATGTGTTATGTATGGTAGCTTAGGTAGCCTCGGTACTAGGGTGTACGTTGGCCTCGTTATGATGTATACATAAGGAAGAATGACTTTCAAAATAAACGGTTATTTTGTTCTTGTGGTACGTTGCTGTCTACTTGTTGAAACAGAATGAACATTACTTCCGGTGCGCGGTACTCCCGAGATCCTTTGGGGTGTACGCGCGGTACAGTTCGAGGCACGATTCATCAAATGGTAGCCCTAAGCTCAGAAAATGTAGCGTGTAGACAGCCTCTCTATTTTTCAACGCACGTGAAAGTAAAAGCGAGCGAGGCTACCGCGAGGCAGTCATTTAATTCACTATTAATGATATAGTTACTCAAATAAAACACCTCAAAAAAGACAAATGATTGTGGAGAATAAATGAAAAATAATAATAAATTCTAGTGATACTAGGATGGGGCCTTGCCTCATAATAAATTCTGAGATTCATTTTGACGTCTTTCACTGTTCACGGGACCGTGATGCGGCGTATTATTATTCTTCTTTGTAGAAAAGTGAGCGTTAAGTGGCTAAACAAGAATTCTTTAATTAAAAAGGAAACATGTTTTTTACGTAAAGTAAATTTGGAAAATTTGCTTCATGCAAAATAATGCGCATCGTTTTCATTTTGGAGGAACATGCTATTGAGAAGAGTGAAATATCTATCTAATATTTTATACTCTTTTCAAGCAATTTATTTGCCATGCTCAACGAACGAAATTTAATTTTGCTGGAGTTCATTGCCTGCGAGATTTCTTTCGATCAAGTCGGGGATTCAAGCCAAGAGTGTATCGTGTTGTAGAGAGGCGCGACCCTATACGGGCGAAACATTTATACGTATACTTACTTATTTTGGGGGACAAATTCAAATTCTTTTAAAGCATTATAGCGCACTATGTTCAAATTTATAGTGTGTCACTTAATTCCAAGAGCCTAAATCCCTGCCCCGGGAATAGTCCGGGACTTTGATGGGAAGCTGGCTCTGTAAACTGGGTGTTAAAATTACACAGTTCCGAGCGAAGCAGTCCCTGTTGAACAATGTCAGCGATCCAAGATGACCGCTTTTGTCATTTTCGCTCATGACTCATTGTGTTTTTATTTGTCACTACTGTTTCGTTAAGAAATGCAGTTTGCAGTTCTGTCGTTACTGCGGCCAACTGATGTGTCCTTATTTTCAGTGGATGGGTGTAAAAATTACACAGTCCTGAATGAAGCAGACCGCGCTCAAGGACACATAGTGATCAACGCCAGCAGTTATAGATGCGATAGGGATGACCTGGTACCAGGTTGGTATCGTTTCCAAGGAGCTGCCGGAGATCAGATGGCGGACAAATGTGTTCCCAGACGTCACTGCGGTACATACCATCCAGGTTGGCTTAATGGCGCACACCCGACAGTCGCTGAAGGTGTGGTCACTCGTAGAGTCTGTTATCGTAACAGTTATAAATTCTGGTACCAGTCAAGAAACTGCTGTTACTGGAGTAAAAATATCAGTCAGGAACTGTGGAGCTTTCTTCGTGTATGAGCTACAAAACCCGCCTGTTTGCGATCTTCGTTACTGTGGTAACGGCAGCGCAGGTAAGTTACCTTGTTTGCCTTTTTGAGTGTGCCAGTCAACAATCAGTCATCAAGCAGTCATCATCATCAATGATCAAACAAAGTTTGAAAACATTCTCCAGAGGTGGTTCAGTGGTATCTTAACATTTCAAATTTAAGGTGACTTTGAAGTCTTTCGACTCTTACTCTTACAGGTAATACGTAACATATGCGTTTACAGAAGCTTCCATGTCGCGCAATTCTTACCGTATTAGTAAAAATATTACAATCAAACCTATCCTCTGGTTCTTAATCATTAACAGCCAACATTTACATCGGAGAGCAAAGATGGCGCAGTGGTGAGAGCGCTCGCTGCCCACCAATGTGGCCCGGGTTTTGTTCCGGCCCGGTGCAATATGTGGGTTGAGTTTGTTGCTAGTTCACGATCACCTTGCTCCGAGGGTCTTTCTCCGGGTTCTCGGGTTTTCCTCCCTCCACAAAAAGCAGCATCTCCAAATTCCAGTTCCACCAGGACGCAGGAGTCACATGAAAACCAGCTAAGGTCGATGTGGCTTCCTCTCTAAATATATATATATATCTGCTTTCCCTATTACTACGAAACACGGTACTTTTCAGTTTTCATTCTCTTAATGAAAGGTACCAAATGTACTCTTTCTAACCCAACAGCGGCTTCCATGATAATTTGGCACAAAACTTAGCTTTCTTGAAAGAAATTGTTTTACGTACGTCTCTGTTCTATGTTCTCCATTGTAGTTTAGAGTGAGAAAAAAAAATTAGTTAGCTTAGGCAAAGACGACGGGGACCCAGAGGACATCGCCTAATAAAAAGTGAATCTATATTTTACTCTACAACGTCGCAATTGTCTAGATCTGTTCAGTGCGCCCATCAAAATCAAAACTTACTCAAACTAAACGTGCAATACCAGAGTTCAATGCCATTAAGAATAAAAAAATGCAGGGGTCTTCCGCGTTCTCCAAAATATGCAGAATTTAGTCATTTTACGTTGTTATTTTGCAGAGGACGACTAAGAAACGTACAAAGGGTTATAACGCACGCGCAGAGTTATTATTCTGCTTATTAAGGCCTTTGTTTGCTGGCGTTCTCGTTGTCGTTGCCGTTGTGGTTTGCTTAAAATCCCCAGTGACCAAATGCAATTAAATAACCATGTGCGAACATTACACCTTTTTGCACAGGAAACAAGAAAAAAGCCATGCGTGTTACTAAAATTCATTTCTTCCTCTTAAAAGCAACCTTTAAGACGTTCGCGCTAACTGTTTCTGCGCATCCTTACTGCGTACACAAATTTACACGCCACGTCATGCATGAGCGCGCACGCTGAGTAACAAAATGAACAATGGTAGGGCAGATGGCCATTGCAATAGCTTTTCCTGGATTTAACGATCTTGAACGTTCGGTGACCCCTAATTCTTTTTTGATGGATCATTTTCTCTAGCGAATTTTTACGTTTAGCGAGAAAATGAAGAAAATCTATCGACTAAAAGTTTGGATTTTTTGCAAAACGCACCATCGAATTCCGTTCTTTTTAGGTCTTCGATTGTCTGTGCGACGGTTTCAAACGCCTTTTGAAGAGTTAAGTTTTGTGGAAACTTTGGTAATATTTGGAATTATTTACTCAACAGACCCACTTCTACAAAATATGACAGAGGTCGTTTGCCTCAGTTGACTCACCTTCGATATTTTTAACTTTAAACCCCTGTAGACCATGCTGAATTACGTGCGCCAATTTTTCAAAATCAGGGTAGTTTTCCACACGCTTTATCTCCGAAACGACGTCGGTGACCCCCAATTTTTTTGGCATCTCTGTAACAGATAAATCATTATCTAATTGCAGTAAAAAATTTTAAAAAATCTATTGACTGGAAAATTTTCGCGCGAACGTCCTTAAAACACACCAGAATAACTATAGCTAGTTAGGTTAAAGTCAAATATCTATAGAACGTAGCGTATTTGCTTTAGACATTCAAGAAAGTCTGCATGCAAACATGGCGGTCCATCAGGCCGACGTTCATCTCCGGTTTCTCAGACTACAATTATTTATAGATTTCCACCAACCCCCCCCCCCCCCTCCGCTCGATGGAACGCTAGTTCATCGCAAGTTAATCCTCCAGGATTTGATCGCCACACCCATTCATCGGGATATTTTTTAAAACTCCTGCGTGCTGTGCATTTACCACACGTGACTCACACGGTTTTGGTATTTGTTACAACTCTTTAGTTACCAAATGCAGTTTTGTCGTTACTGTAGCCAATTGATGTGTCCTTACTTGTAGTGGATGGATGTAAAAATTACACAGTCCTGAATGAAGCAGACCGCGCTCAAGGACACATAGTGATTAACGTCAGCAACTATAGATGCGATCACTTTGACCTGGTACCAGGTTGGTATCGTTTCCAAGGAGCTGCCGGAGATCGGATGGCGGACAAATGTGTTCCCTTACTTCACTGCGGTACTTACTTTCCAGGTTGGCTTTCTGGCGCACACCCTACAATCGCCGAAGGTGTGGTCACTCGTAGAGTCTGTTTTTCCTGGTCATACTCCTGCTGTTATTGGTATCACAATATCAGAATAAAGAACTGTGGTGCATATTTCGTGTACGAGTTACCGAGGCTGTATTTCTGCAATACTCGATATTGTGGTAACGGAAGCGCAGGTAGGTTTCTCAGGATGTTTTTAATTATTTTAGTCAGCAGCCAAAACATCAAGTTACAGCAAGGATTTAAATTTGTTCAGGCAACACGTTTTCACTGTTGCGGAACAGGTTAAATTGATGGTTAATTTAATTGTATTCTTTTGGAAAAAAGGTGATTGTCGAATACCACTTTCCATAAGACTCTGTTTGCTTTAGAGATTCGAGAAAGTCTGCGTTCAGACATGGTGGCCCATCGGGCCGACGTTCATCTCCGGTTTCCCAGACTACAATTATTTATAGATCTCTACTCCCCCTGGATGGAAAGCTAGCTCACCGCAAGTTACTCCTCCAGGATTTAATCGCCATGCTCATTCATCCGGATATATTTTTTTTAACTCCCTGCGTGCTGTACATTTATCACTCGTGACTCACTCGGTTTTGGTATTTGTAACTACTCTGTAGTTACCAAATGCAGTTTTGTCGTCACTGTAGTCAACTGATGTGTCCTTGCTTACAGTGGATGGATGTAAAAATCACACAGTCCTGAGCGAAGCAGACCGCGCCCAAGGACACACAGTGATCAACGCCAGCAACTATAGATGCGATAGGGACCTGGTACCAGGTTGGTACCGTTTCCAAGGAGCTGCCGGGGATCGGATGGCGGACAAATGTGTTCCCATGAAAAACTGCGGCACTCACGAACCAGTTTGGCTTTCTGGCGCACACCCTACAATCGCCGAAGGTGTGGTCACTCGTAGAGTCTGTTATCACTGGTACAACTACTGTTGTAATCGGTATGAAAATATCAGAATAAAGAACTGTGGTTCACATTTTGTCTACGAGTTGCCGAGAACGTATTACTGCTATACTCGGCATTGCGGTAATGGAAGAGCAGGTGAGTTTCTTAGGATGTTTTAAATTGTTTCAGTAAGCAACCAAAACATCCAGTTGCAGTGAGGATTTAAATTTGTTTAAGCAACACGTTTTTACTGTTGCGGAACTGGTTGAATTGGTGGTTCAACTGGTTTTCTCAATTGTCAACAAATCTTGACAAAGATTCCTTTCGATATCTTTGATATTGGGGTAAAAAACAAATCGAATGTGGTTTAGTGTGGTCTGTACTCTTATCTACAACGTGCACGCGTCATCACAGTGGTCAAAATGTTGTGGACTCACGAGGCGCAGCCTTGTGAGTCCGCAACAAATTTTGACCACTGTGATGACGCTAAGCCACATCAAACCACATTCGATTTGATACTTTTAACTTAACATGCGTGTTCACTTGCTGAGAGCAAACTTAAGATTACGTTGCTTCTCGTTTAGATCTAGACCGTAAGTTTTTTTACTCAGTTGCCTAATATTTTGAAGTGTGTGTACGAGAGTTATTCACTGGGATTTTACGCAACAAGTGTTACAGATCTGTTCGTCACACAAGTATGATGTGGCAGTCACGCAAACTATTGATTTATTCCCTATTTAGCTGTCACGTGCCCGACGTTACCATTACCGGCCAACGGTAAGTTATTGGGCTGTAGTACAACAGAGATGTTATATGGCACCGTATGCAGGTTTTCTTGTAATGAAGGATTTGAAGCGAAAAGTTCAGTGGTTAGAAGATGTACAGAAAATGGAAACTGGAGTGGAACTGGCCTTGTCTGCACAGGTAATTATTACCGTCTTGTAATTACTGCTTATTCAACGCTTGCAGTTCAAGTGTTGTGCTATAACACATTATGATTGTTTAGTTTGCTTTTCCCTAGTGTAAAATGTTGGTGACATAGCTTGCGCCCTGATTGGCTAGCTAGGAGGATACTACGCAAATATCGTCGCATACTTTTTGTTGGCTTGGGTTTAGAACAAACAATCAGGAAACGGCCGAGCGCTTTTTTTTTTTTTTTTCACAAAACGTGATCCAAACACTAAAGAAAGCTAGAGTGAATTCGAGTTTGAACGTAAAGCAAAAAGGATATATTGGGATTTACACACAAACATATTATCCATTGATGAACACTTAACTTAATCGTGCACTATAACCTGTCCCTTTTATTCGTCTGTCGAGAGAAAAATGGTGATGCACTACAGGGCGAGGGGAGCTTATTAAAAAGTAGTGCATAAGCTTATCCAAAGTCCATTTCGTTACTTGACTGCCTAAAGTTGTTTAATTATGGTTTCGATCAAACGTATATCAAAAATTCAAAGTTATGTATATAACAGAATATCTTTACTATTTTCTGCTTATACATGGCTCGTATACAAGTCCTCTCGGCCATCTTGGATCGTTAATTGATACAAGATCGCCGATTTATCTCTTTCGCCACCATTCAAGATTGCTATTCGATCTTAAATCGTGGAGTGTTATTTTTTATGACTACTGTCGGTGACGACTGATCTTATGCATCAAGGCAACGACGAATGGATCAATCGATACATGATCGTAGAATATGTCGATGTGATCAAATTCATGAAGGACCTTTCTCATATCAAGGACCCCATGTGAGGGCCTTTGTAAAAGGTAGGGTCTCTTTTCTAAGGCCCCTATATAAAGGCCTTTGAATGTACTGAAAGACCTTTATGTAAAGGCCTTTGTACACATTTGATAAATGTCCTTATACAAAAGTACTTGTACAAAGCTCTTTGTATAAGGATAACTGTACCAAGGCCTTTGAGTAATGGTCCTGGTATACAGTCCTCAATAGAGGTCCTTGTATTAAGGCCCTTGCATACAGGTCCTTATACTAAAACA
>NW_028301578.1:11297500-11300000 GCF_042242905.1 Orbicella faveolata | reverse complement strand
AAGTCCAGTCACAGAGTAAGGTTTGGAGGAATGTCTGATTTAAATTCATCCATCCTTATTTTGTGACTTCAAATGTGTTAAACGATGACAAACCTAAACTACCCTTTGTTCTACGTTATGCTTCGCAAGAGTGAGTGAACCTCCCGGCCGAGATTATTCAACGTGTGCCTAAAGAAACATCTGTATTGGTTTTTCAACGCTTTCCTTTCATATTGAGTGATTAATTGCAAAACTGAGTGAGGTTACCACAACTTTCTGGAAATCTGTTTCAAAACTTAGGTTAAACTGCAACTCAGTCCAATGATCCGCGATGGGGCCTTGTCTCGCAATAAATTCTGAGCTTCATTTTCATATTGTTCGTGATACTCTTTCTTTCTCATAACCGGTGTCTGATTTCGAAAGTTTAATCATTTTTCTTCAATATTTTTCTCATAATAAACCTGTAAGTTTACCGTAGTGCTTGTTTAGTTTCCGCAACGATGGCGAAAACATGACCTTAAGACTCAGTCGAAAGAACCATCAATTTTTATCATCAATTATTATTATTATTATTATTATTATTATTATTATGACTCGCATATTTACAATTTTCACAGAAATAGATATACAGATTAAGTTAAAAATGCTTGATAATAGCAACAGCGCGAACCCACAGGTAGCCTGGGCTAATCTAGGCGGGCCACATCTATATTTATATTAAAATAAATAAATAAATAAATAAATAAATAAGATTAGATGAGAACACAAAGAAAAAACAACTTTGATTACATTGTAAATGAATACATCAAGGTTGTCAAATCTTAAACTACGGAGAAAGATATAATGACATGGATGATAATGTACACAACTAAAACAGTAGTGAAAATAACGTCCGAAAAAAATTCATGTACACATTTGCTTTAGTCGTGTAGATAGACCATCCATGCCTTTATATTTAATTACGTTGCCGTTCATGGGCTATAACACACGACATCTAGGCGCATAATTAATTGAATTTGCTAATAAGCACGATACATTTAAGATAGTAAAACCCCTCAAGGCCAGCACAAACGCATGCAACATATCAACACAACATACTGTCGTCGCCCTGTCGGTCCCTGTTGCACCAACGAAGATTTTGCTTAATATGACAATTAAAGAGGGCAAACAGGCATGTAAAAGATGTACACAACAATGTCTGCCCTATGTTTCCTGCGTTTATCTGAGCTTTAGCGGCAATTGAGAAGTCCACAACAGCAATTTAATAAACGCTGGTAGAAATTTCTTCGAGAAAAAAAAAAGAACATTCTATTTAAATCTACCGTAAAGTGCCGAACGTAACGACCCTCGTAAAAGTTGGCGTGTTAAAGATTCCCGATATTTTAACGTAGCGTAGTGCTGCCCCACAGTTTCTCCTCTATTGGTAAGACGCAGTGCAACTCACCCCCGTTAAAGTTACCTTTCGTTTATAGAAAAGACAATTTCTGATTTACCTTGTGCTTCTATTTCAAACGACAAGTTCTCGTGCAAGACCTTTCAAATGAGTTTGATTTGCATGAAAATGAACCTGTAGGCTAAACACATTTTCATATGAATGGTTTCGCACGAAGATTTGTCTTGACACAGAGGCACAAGGCAACTCGTGAATGACTTATTGTGAGTGTTTTAGGGGCGGGGGAAGGGGGAAGAGGGTGAGAAGTTGTGAAACCGGGATTGAGAGCAGAGGAGAATTTGTGCTGTGGTGCATATTCTAGATTTTGAGGCAGTAGGCTTGACAAAAGTGGATATATTTTTTTTATACACTGTCGATCAACCAATCAGATCTAAGCTGTTTTGTCTCAAGGGTTAGTTACATATTATTTGCCCTATTGTTATGTTGACAAACAGTATTGATGACAAGATATCTACAAGCAGAAAAGACTTCGTTGAAAAGGGAAACCCTAGCAAAGATCCAAACAATGCAAACAGTGTAAACAATGTAGAATATGTCACTCCCATCCAGATAATACAAACAGGAAATAGAATTTGTGATCATCTTTATTGAAAAGCACAGCGCCACTTTCCTTACAACTACCACTGCTTTTTCACGAAAAGTTCTTGTACAAGACAATGGTGTGTTCAAATAACTCAGTTCTTCAAGGCAAACAAGAAAGCATTTTAGATATTCCAGGTGTATATTGGTCACGCTTTGCTTCGCACGAACAACAAGTTGTCAGTCAAGCGGTGACCAGTTTGTCTGAGTCGAGCGGTCGGTGGTGTTTTTAGCACAAGCGTTGTGCTTTATTCAAGATACTATTGAATGGTTAGGATAAGGAAAGAAATGAAAGCCTTCATTGTACTATGCTCGCTTTGCCTTGTGGGAAGTAGTAAAGGTGTCATACTTTTAGCTTTACTTTTAAGGCATCTAATTTCGCATGGTTGAAGTGCCTTGTTATGCAATCTCGAGATGTTCCAAAGATTGAATCCCTTTCCTTCTGAACTCTGTTCAGACACAGAGTAAGGTTTGGAGGAAGGTGTGATT
>NW_028301578.1:10987500-11097500 GCF_042242905.1 Orbicella faveolata | reverse complement strand
GAGTTCACAAGAAATTTTGACCACTGTAATGACGCATATCACTGTCGATAAGAGTACAGACAACGCTAAACCACATTCGATTTTTTTTTTACAACAATATCAACGTCAAAGAAAATGATTTTTCAGAGCCTGACCAAGAGCGTGACACATTGACGCGAGCAGCGTCGTCTGGATTCTTATCGACAACGGCAAATTAGCAAATCAGATTGCGAGATTAGTACCAATTGGGGTAAAAAACTAAAATTTACACACTAACTCATTATTCTTTGATGAGCATACGCGTTTACCGTACACAAATAGCCATCCGTCTTTTCTTTGTCCATCGAGAGGAAAATGGCCATTCGCTACAGGGCGAGAATTGCTTATCACAATGAAGTGCCCTGAAGATTATCTCAACGTCCCTTTCTCTAATTGACTGCCTAAAGTTGTTTTGGTTTTGATCGACGTATATAAAAAAAATCAACGTTATGAATATATGCAGAAAATATTTACAAGTTTCTGCTTGTATATGGTATGCACATCCTTTTGGCCATCTTGGATTATTGATCGATACAAGATCGTCAATTTATCACTTTTGCCACTATAGAAGATTGTTATTCGATCTTAAATTGTGTAGTGTTATTTCTTATGACTACAGCTGGTGACGAGTGATCTTATGCATCAAGGCAGAGATGCATGGATCAATCGATACACGATCGTAGAATATGTCCATGTGATCAAATCCATGAAGGCCTTTCTTATATCAAGAACCCCATGTGAAGGCCCTTGTATAAGGAAGGGTCTCTTTTATATAGGACTTATATAAAGGCCTTTGAATACACTGGAGGTCCTTATATAAAGACCTTAGTACACACGTCGAATAAATGCCCTCATACAAAAGTACTTATACAAAGCTCCTTGTATAAGGATAACTGTACCAAGGACCTTGTTTGATGGTCCTTGTATACATTCATTAATAGAGGTCCTAGTATCAAGGCCCTTGTATACAGCATCACGAGCCAGAGCTAACCGGAAGCTCAAAAATTCGCCAGGTCCGGTTGCTATGGGGTGATGTCATTTATCTGTTAGGTTGCTGTCATCGCAAGACTTTTGCGGTTCTATTGTGGTCAGCGATAATTGCTTTCAGTGAGAGTAATTGTGTACAAAAGTAACCTGGTTATTTTCAGATATGATCTGGCCACACAACTGATATTTTATAATAAATTTTCGTAACGCGGGAATATTGCGCGGTTATATATAAAAAAGACTTCGACTTCGAATGAACCCGTCATCGGTCGTTGAAAACGGACACAAAACGAGATGTGCCTCTGAGTTGAAAGATATGGTGTCTCTCTGACGCATTTGTGCGAAATTGAGCCAGTTTCCGATCGAATTTGCCTCGAGGAGTTAAAGAAGGCGCATGGGTTTTCTTTTCACGGGAAGGGAAACAAAGGAGCTGCCCTGACTATACATTTGGATTGGTTTTCGCTTAAACCATAGAACAGTTGTTGAAAACCAAACGAAACCGCCAGCCACGATTGATTTATACATGAATTCATTCGCCCAAGAACGACGGAGAGAACCAGAAAGTGTTTTCAGCTTGCGCTGCCCGTGACCAACCTCCCAGAGCATCGAATCAAGACAACAGCTTCAAAACTCAACAGAGACAAATCTTGGGAAATGAAAGCGAGGGTGTTTTGATTCGGAAATGATTTGACAGGTGATATGTAACAGAGTCTCTATGCGATGGACTTCGCGGTAAAATTAATCACGTTCTCATTTCGCAACAACATGAATCCCGGCGCTGGCGACCAATTTTTCCCCTACGAATTTGCACAATATCCACCAGGATGGATTTATCCTTTGCCAGGTCCTTACATGTTTAATGATCGCAGAGTTTGTTCTCAAGTGCGACTGTAGCTTTCCGGACAAATATTTTGTCACTGGCCGATTTCAAGTCGGATTTGTCCAGAACAAATTTGAAATTGCCCTCCAGTGCGACTTGGCCCTTACTAATTAACAGTGATAACTGAGATTAGCGAAAACGTTTCATCTATACCTGCTCCGTAGCTTTACAAGAGTAAGAAATGTATCAAAAAGTCTAAGTTTTAAACTGGCGTTTGCGCCCCAACCTAGAAAACACATTGGGTCCGGACGCACTGGACTGACAAAATTTGTTTGGCCCGTCCAAAAATCTCGACAAAATTTGTCTCTGCCAAATTTTTAATTTGTCAAGCGTGGGCGCACTAAATCACAGCAAAATATTTGTTAACCACAAGTGCCAATCACATGGAAATTAACACCATCGCTTGCGCGCTGTTCGCAACCTTTGCCCCTTTTTCTGCTCTCAGGGATATGATTACACTGGAATGTTGTAAGCCACTGGATATCCCGTGGAGATGTAGGACTAAAAGTTCTACATCTCCACGGGATGCCAGGTCTGTTTTTTGGTTGCTAAGAACGTCTGGCTCGTTATGATCCTTATACTAAAACATAATTCTATAAAAATCGTTGTGTAAAATGCTTTCTGTTGAGGTCCTTGGGTAAATCCATGGTATTAATGTTGATGTTGAATATTTTAAGGTATTTGCGGTGCCGTTGAGGCCCAAGGAGCATCTTTTTGAAGAACGACACCTTTTCGACCGACAGGGGCGCTTGAATCCAAGATCAATCACCGGGAGCCCTCACTTCCGTTTAGAATATGAATAAAAGATTAACCTACCTTTATCGCGCGTGTTTTGTGTTTTGTGGCGGTCATTTTGAATTTTTAATACGCGCGCGGTCTGCTAGTACGAGGTCTGGACCCGAAATTATGGAAATCGCTCGGTGAGCGATCGTATCCTCCGAGAATTTCCGCCCGTCCCAGACCTTCATAATTTCGGTTCCAGACTTCACACTAGCAGACCGCGTGTTAAAAATTCGAAATGGCCGTCACAAAACACAAAACACGCGCGATAAAGGTAGGTTAATCTTTTATTCATATTCTAAACGGATGTGAGGGCTCCCTGTGATCAATTGAGTACAACACGCTTTGAGCCATATGTGTCAAAATGCAAATTCTCCTTACTATTCTAAGCATACGTGTTATGCACTAATTAATTGGAATAACTTTTCCTTTTCCCATGACCTGTATTCTGAAAAACATCATTTCATACGATGGTGATCAATTCGACAACAAGATCTTCGATGTACATAATACAATAGTAATACAGTAATTTAGGTTTTGTGTAAGTAGTTCAATAAGTGTTATAGAAATCGGTTGTTTTCAATGTGAGACTAGAGGCTAAATACACGGTTGGGTTTTGGAGTTAGCTCCAGGCTTTTCATGTTTATGCCTTTCCATGTTGGTACAATGTAATGAGAAATACAGTTTTGATGACCCTTAGGTTGGGACTTAGGGAGGAAGGGGCGAGGGAGTGGTTAAGGAATCATGTGAGGATAGAACGTAGGTAGTAGACTTCTACTGGCGGAGGTAAATGGTAATCCTGTGAAGATAACTAGCCTGTGGTCAAGTAAGTGGTAATCCTGTGATCATGGTAAGTGGTAAACCTGTGATCAAGATAAGCGGTAATCTTGTGATCAAGGTAAATGGTTACCCTGTGATCAGCAATTCATTAGTCATGCAGCGCATTGTTTTAAAGAACAGCAGACTGATAATCTGATAAAAAGCAAACCTATAGCAGTCTTGAGTTAGTTTTCAACGAAGGAGGCAGTTTAGTGAGTAATATAATCTATATAACCGAAAAAGCTACAAGGGGATGCTTTGACAAGCTTTTTATTTTACACTAGCTTTTCAAATAACAATAGCTGTTTACAATCATGCACATGCTAACAACGTATTCTTCTGTTTACTTTGTGTTTACTTCCAGTTCTTCTGCATGATGCTACTCAGGCTCGTTTTCAGGTTTCTCAGCAGGGCTTGCGCTCGTGAGGTCCCTCCTCCGGGAGATCCTCCAGCATTCGCTCCTATGTCCCCGATGACGTAAGCGAAAACATCAACACACACCCATCCCTGGTTATCGCTTTCGGACCAGTTCTTCAAGTGTTCGCCGAACCAGACCCTAAGCTCCATATATGGATGTAGATACAGCAGGTAGTCAAAGTTGGAGAAGACCAGCTCGTCAGAAGGCTTATCGTCCACTACGGGCATGGTGTACCACAATCCTGATCCATGCTTTATAAACTGCTGCAGGGGAAATATCACGTTGTCGTGTCTGTCGGTTATGATGACGTTCAAAGGGTATGCCTTAAAGGAGCTGTAACCATGGCAACCCCAGCGGCTGTTATAGGCGACGTCAGAGACGCACCTCACCTCGCAGCTTCAGGGCACCGACTAGCATGCCTTGCGCACCTCGGTATATCACGTGACCTGGACGGTTGTTTCTGGCCTCGAAGCATACGGGATGGTGACCATAGTTGATTTGATACCAAGCAGCTTCGCCTTTAGGAAAATTCAAACAACAATCAGAACTTATTAAATAAACTATGCCACAATATCGTAAAGAATTTTTCTGATCTACAAAAATTACTTTCAGAGTGAAGAGTAGATCAAGAATTTTAAATGTAGAAATAACATTAACTCGGAAAAATATCCGAGTTCCAGATGGGATTTGAACCCACGACACTCCGTGATCTAGCCCGACGCTCTAACCACTGAGCTACTGGAGCCTCTATGATGAACAAGGATGAAATGTGGGTCTTTGACTGGAACCGCATCGCGCGGTCACACAGCCAAATGATGACTTGGCACTCATGAACTCAGTAACTGCATCGCGCAGTCACATTGAGGAATCTCAAAGATGCAACCAAACACCCTCTAAAGTGAATATTATAAGGAACTTTAAATGTAGAAACAACATCAACTCGGAAAAAAAAACCAGACTGAAAAAAAAAGGCGCGACGCGGTTCTAGTCAAAGACTCACATTTCACCCTTGCTTACCATAGAGTCTCCAGCAGCTCAGTGGTTAGAGCGTTTGGCTGGATTACGATGGGTAGTTGGTTCAAAGCTCATTTGGAACTCGAATTTTTTCTCCAAATTGAAAAGAGAGTCTTAAGATAGCGATGGAATCTCAGTTATTTGATGTTCGGCTATTCTCAGCTATCACTTAAAATTTTAGCCCACTTCTCAACTATCAGCTATTTGAGTCATTTTTTTTTTCAGCTCAAAGTTAAAATTTTGAACATTTTCAATTAGCAGTTGAAATCTTTTCAGCTTCTCTAGATAGAAGACTCACAAAGAAATAATATTAAACCGTCAATAAACTAGGGCTGTTACTACTTAAGAAGATTAACTAAAAAGGGATTCCTTATATCGAAAGGAAAATGCACGTTTTGTGTTCCTGTGCAGTAGAAAACGCAAAGAAATGATCGCTTTATTAATAAAAAACCCTTCAGCCAGGGAAATGAGGCTTTTACCTAATATAGGAAAGCGTTCCAACTGCAAATATATAATCTCTTGACAAGAAATGTTGGACTGTATTTTTTACGTTGATTTACGTACAGAAAAGTAGAAGAGATTTTGAATTTTATGCAACCATCCGTTTTTTTGATGCAAACCTTACTCACTTTTAAGAGGTTTTTAAGACATATAGTTATTGTAGTGAATGAAGAAAAAGATTGATATCTTGCAATTGTGATTGCTTACGATACTTGGAAGAAAAGACAAAGTCCACTGTAATGATAGAATGACGAATTTATGAACACATTTAAAAACGCACCTTGAAATACGCGGTAAAACAAGAATGCAAGAAGAGCATGCAGGTTTTATCAAAGACGATGTCATTTTCGTGTGATGGAATATGGGTCGACTGGCGATGTCTTCTCCTTTGTTTCAAGGAGGCCTTTGAATGCGAGGACGAGTAGAAATGTCACAATCGGTTACGCAAAAATATTTGCATAGGTTCTAATTTTCTTCAAGAAATTAATAAGAATATTAAATCTGATTGATTTAATGGAAATAAACATTCTGTTGGAAAGAATTAAACAATTAGATGCTTGTATTTACATGTTTTTCCCACAAGAAAAGGCACAACTCTAATCCACTTTTTTGCTCGAATATTTCTATCGTTCGTGGGTCGTGGGTACAACTCGTGGGTGATTTAAGAATTTGATTCTGTTGTTAGTTACTGTTTAGTTATTGGCGTAGCCCTGAACACACTTCAACGCAGCACAACTCTAATCCACTTTTTTGCTCGTAAATTTCTAACGGTGGTGGTTGGTGGGTGGTAGGTACAACTCGTGGGTGATTTAAGAATTTGATTCTGTTGTTAGTTACTGTTTAGTTATTGGCGTAGCCCTGAACACACTTCAACGTAGCGTGGTGCAGGCCCGCGGTGTCCCTTCTATTGTTACGTGTTGCTACAAAGAAGTGTCCCACACACCTGTTGAAGTTACCTTTCGTTTACTGAAAAGACGTGATATGTTTTCACGCGATTGTTTCCCACCCACCGGATTTTGGTGTGTAACGCTTGTCACTTTAGCAAATGTAAGCCTCCATTGTTAGTTCCGAAATATGTTCTCTAGGCACGTGCACACTGAAGGAATTGTGTGAGTGGGGTCTGCGGGGGAGAAGAAGTTGTTAAACTGGGATTGCGAGGAGAGGAGAATTTGTGCTGTGGTGCTCTCTCTACATTTGGAAACTTGTCTTTGACGACAAAACAGTTGTTCTCGCCTCTGGAAGTAGTCTTAATACCAGCTTGATGCTCTCTGTTTGAGCCTGACTTTGATGTGCAAGTGGCCATTTTAAAGTGTACCGTGTCACGAAAATTACGATAACGTGCTCACCAAGGATCGGGCAGCTTTTGATACCATGGTTGTAGCAAGTGATAGAGTGGTTGTAAAGACCCATCAAAATCTAAGTGCTGGAAACTGTTTTGAGCCACCTTAAGTGGTATCTTTTAGGGTTCTAATTAAGCTTGAGTAAGTCCTACATTAGTCTCCTTTAGAAGTTAAATTCAAATTTTCCCGCGAGCATCCCTGACCTTTTCATATGGGAGCTTCACTGGGGTTCCAAACGTCTGACAAGGAGTGAGAGTGAAGGAGTGAAGGAGTGCTGAGGCGCAATCGCTTTACCATTATTTTCCAAGTTAAAAAAAAAAAAAACGCTAGCAAAGACACAAAAAATGTAAACAGTTTGGAATAAGTCGCTCCCATCCAGACAATACAAACAGGAAAAAGAATTCGTGATCATCTTTACTGAGAAACACAGAATCACACTCCTTACACTCACCACTGAAGGACAAAATCTTGATAATTTCTTCATAATAGTTTTTCTTGCTTTCTCAAAAAACGTTCTTTTACAAGGCAGTAGTGTGCTTAAATAACTCGGTTCTGCACGGCAAATAAGAAAGCATTCTAGAGATTCCTGGTGTATATTGGTCACGCTTTGCTCAGCACGAACAACAAGTTGTCAATCAAGGGGTGTACAGTTTGTCTGAGTCGAGCGGTCGGTGGTGTTTTTAGCACAAGCGTTGTGTTTTATTCAAGATATGGCTGAACTGTTAGGATAAGTAGAGAAATGAAAACATTCATTGTATTGTGCTTCTCGCTTTGCCTTGTGGGAGGTAGTGAAGGTATGTCATAATTTATGCTTTGCTTATAACGCATCCACTGATTTCGCATGGTTCAAGTCCGGTGTTATACAATCTCGACATGTTCTAAAGATTGAATCACTTTCCTTTTAGACTAAGTGAAGAAAAGTTCAGACATAGCTTTCGAGGAATGGGTCTGATTTCTATTGACCCGTCCTTATTTCATAATTTCAAATGTTCTAAACGATGACAAACATGGACTACCGCTAATATTATGATAAGCAAAATTTAGTGAGCCTCTCAATAAACTGTTCGACGTGTGTCTAGAGAAACATCTGTTTTGGTTTCTCAACTCTTTGCATGCTTTTAATAATGTGATTTCTTGCAAAACTGAGCTAGTTGCCACAACTTTCTGCAAATCTGTTTCAAAACCTGGGTTAAATTGCAATTCATTCCAATGATACTCGGATGAGGCTCTGTCTCGTAATCAAAAATTCTGAGATTCATTTTCATATTGTTCGTGATACTCTTGCTTTCTCATAACCAGTTTCTGATTTCGAAAGTTTAATCATTTTTCTTCAATGTTTTCTTCATAATAAGCTTGTAAGTTTACCGTACCTAGGTGTTAAGTTTCCGCAACGATGGCGAAAATATGGCCTTAGACTCGGTAGAAAGAAGACAAAGAAAACACAATTTTAATCACATTGCAAGTAAAGTTATATGAAAGTTCCTGAATTTTAAACTGCGTAAAATGATATAATGACATGCATGAATTATAATGTAAACAACTCAGGCAGTAGTGAAAATAACGCCCGATAAAAGTGAAGTGGACAACTGCTTTAGTCGTCTACATAACTGCCATGATTATTCATACGTTGCCGTTCCTGCGCCAGTATAACACACGACATCGGGTGGATACGCACGCAATGTATCGACGTAAAATACCTTCGCCACCCTGTAGCACCATAACACATCTTGCAACATATTCCAACGCTGGTAAGCATTTGAAAGAGGTACGTAACAACTACACTATGTTGCCTGCGAATGTCTGGGCCTTAGCGGCCATTATGAAGTCCACAATTGCAATTTAATAAACGCTGGTAACAATATCTAAGATAAAAAACAAGAACACTGTATTGGCATCTCTTCAATAAAGTTACCATTGAGGGCCGAACGTAACGATCCTCGGTTTAAGTATTGAGTTTTAGCACTTCCATTTCCTTCGTAGCTTACATGCTTTCGCGCGCAAACAAGTTATAGTTTGTATTTTAAGTCTTGTCGAGGTATTGAACAGGCACGAGAAACAGATGAAGGAAGAAAAAGCCGTTTCTTTCTTAGAAAATGCCGGACTCTGAAAAAATAATCGAGCGGTCTCAGTCGGCAGTCGAGCGAGACCAAGCCAAACACAAAATTGGTCTTGAAATGTATAAACAAAATGTTTATGAGATTAATTAATTTAAAAAATTAATTTTTCTCAGTCTCAAAATAATTGTTCATACAGATTGATGTCAGGAATGCAACATCAAAGCATCACTTCTTAAAGTCATTTAAAATAAACACGTAAGCTTAAGTGTCAGGGCACAGCAGCGAGCAAAGTATAACTCACTACAGCTCACGGCCAACTGTATCGTAGCTATAAGGTGGCTCCCACACTACATCAAACTGATTTGAGAAGCACCAACCATAGAGGACACAAATCTCGTTCATTCAAAACCCGAATCAAATGGCCTCCACCGTTGACCGCAACCGCAGGTTTTCTGACCGTATTTTTCAACTCCTGCAATATTCAAGTCAACGTTCAACTTTTCGGCTCACAGGGCTGCTCC
This sequence comes from Orbicella faveolata, assembly GCF_042242905.1. Lineage (NCBI taxonomy): Eukaryota > Metazoa > Cnidaria > Anthozoa > Scleractinia > Merulinidae > Orbicella > Orbicella faveolata. Next base: position 11,088,165 of record NW_028301578.1, on the reverse strand, counting down.
GATGACCAAAACTGACTTGACTTTTCCACCATTTTCTTTAAGATTTGTAATTTTCGCGGTTCAATTCTGCTTTCGCTGTAAGTTTTCACTCCACGAGAAGCGAGTTTGACATGGGCGTGATTTTCTTAGGCCAAAAACAATTCTTTGCTACGCATGGCAACCAATGGGAATGCGGCTTTATTTTGTACAGACAATAGATTACGTCAAGCTGCTATTTTCTTGTTTGCCAAAGTGGGCAAAGGTCAGCTTTCGAGTTATGTGAAAGATTTTGAGATAAAAAAAAAGCTTTTTTCTGTAGCGATTTGTTTCTTTATTCTATAAAACAATTAGATTCTATGTTACGTTGCCGTGACTCTGTTCAATAATAGATCACAGAAGACGTCAAAATGTGGTAAGAACACCAACCGGCTATCGCCCCAGGCGTTACTTTTTTGTTCTGTTGCCACATTTCGACGTCATCTATGCTCTATTACTAAACAGACGCACGGCAACATGGAATCTATTTGTTAAAGAGAAGATATCGTTCCGACTTTTAAACAATCATCTTCGTTACAAGCCATCGGCGAACTTGTGAGTGCTAGAAATCATCATGTCCATTCTGTTAATATTCAATTAGCAAAATTCATTTCATCTTGCTTTGATGTACGCAATATTCTTCTTTCAAATCAAATCGGTGTAACTTGATTGCTTTATCATATCCTTCTTCTGGTGTTCATGATAACCATGACTGTTTAGTTTTAGTCTACAAAAGCTTTTGCAACACTGTATGTATATATGATCACGCAAATAAATCCAGTTGTTATTGTTGTGGTTTTTGTAGGTCAGAGCACCGCTACCCCAAGTGTAGCATCGCTTAGTCCAATAACATTCGTGGAATCGTCCGCTGCAACACTAAATGTGGGATCGCCCAGCGGCGAAATAAGTAGGGAGACGTCCAGCACAGGAAACACTGTGGAATCGTCAAGTGAAACAATCAATGTGGTATCGCCCAGCGGCACAATAGATGTGCCATTGTCTTGCGTAACGGTACAGACATTAAATGCGGGATCCTCCATCGCAGCATCATTTACGACTGCTGTATTGCACTCAGCGTCACATTCAGTAAACCCATCGCAGGTCAATACAGCACCCATCTCAACCACTGAGACCGGCGTGGAACCAACGATAGCATCAACAGTAAAACCAACAATAACGTCTTCTGTAAATGGTAAGTAATACTTATGGGTGAATGGTTACAACTGCGCTAAGTTCAGTTGCCTTATACTGTCTTCAAGATTCCACCGGAGAAAAGAGAAGTTTTAATTTTTCGATTCGACACATGGTTATTTTTATTCGCGATTCCACTAACCTAACTAACCACGTTTGCCTCTACCGGTCGCTAGAAAAAAAATTATGACTGATGTTACTGATTAAAACGACAACTAATAGCCAATGTGTTATGTATGGTAGCTTAGGTAGCCTCGGTACTAGGGTGCACGTTGGCCTCGTTATGATGTATATATAAGGAAAAATGACTTTCAAAATGAACGGTTATTTTTGTTCTTGTGGTACGTTGCTGTCTACTTGTTGAAACACAATGAACATTACTTCCGGTGCGCGCTACTCCCGAGATCCTTCGGGGTGTACGCGCGGTACAGTTCGAGGCACGATTCATCAAATGGTAGCCCTAAGCTCAGAAAATGTAGCGTGTAGACAGCCTCTCTATTTTTCAACGCACGTGAAAGTAAAAGCGAGCGACGCTACCGCGAGCCAGTCATTTAATTCAATATTAATGATATAGTTACTCAAATAAAACACCTCAAAAAAGACAGATGATTGTGGAGAATAAATGAAAAATAATAATAAATTCTAGTGATACTAGGATGGGGCCTTGCCTCATAATAAATTCTGAGATTCATTTTGACGTCTTTTACTGTTCACGGAACCGTGATGCAGCGTTTTATTATTCTTCTTTGTAGAAAAGTGAGCGTTAAGTGGCTAAACAAGAATTCTTTAATTATTATGCAAAATAATGCGCATCGTTTTCATTTTGGAGGAACATGCTATTGAGAAGAGTGAAATATCTATCTAATATTTTATACTCTTTTCAAGCAATTTATTTGCCATGCTCAACGAACGAAATTTAATTTTGCTGGAGTTCATTGCCTGCGAGATTTCTTTCGATCAGGTCAGGGATTCAAGCCAAGAGTGTATCGTGTTGTAGAGAGGCGCGACCCTATACGGGCGAAACATTTATACGTATACTTACTTATTTTGGGGGACAAATTCAAATTCTTTTAAAGCATTATAACGCACTATGTTCAAATTTATAGTGTGTCAATTAAATCCAAGAGCGTCAATCCCTGCCCCGGGAATAGTCCGGGACTTTGATGGGAAGCTGGCTCTGTAAACTGGGTGTAAAAATTACACAGTTCTGAGCGAAGCAGACCCTGTTGAACAATGTCAGCGATCCAAGATGACCGCTTTTGTCATTTTCGCTCATGATTCATTTTTTTTTTATTTGTCACTACTGTTTCGTTAAGAAATGCAGTTTGCAGTTCTGTCGTTACTGCGGCCAACTGATGTGTCCTTATTTTCAGTGGATGGGTGTAAAAATTACACAGTCCTGAATGAAGCAGACCGCGCTCAAGGACACATAGTGATCAACGCCAGCAGTTATAGATGCGATAGGGATGACCTGGTACCAGGTTGGTATCGTTTCCAAGGAGCTGCCGGAGATCGTATGGCGGACAAATGTGTTCCCAGACGTCACTGCGGTACATACCATCCAGGTTGGCTTAATGGCGCACACCCGACAGTCGCTGAAGGTGTGGTCACTCGTAGAGTCTGTTATCGTAACAGTTATAAATTCTGGTACCAGTCAAGAAACTGCTGTTACTGGAGTAACAATATTAGAGTCAGGAACTGTGGAGCTTTCTTCGTGTATGAGCTACAAAACCCGCCTGTTTGCAATCTTCGTTACTGTGGTAACGGCAGCGCAGGTAATTTACCTTGTTTGCCTTTTTGAGTGTGTCAGTCAACAATCAGTCATCAAGCAATCATCATCATCAATCATCAATCAAAGTTTGAAAACATTCTCCAGAGGTGGTTCAGTGCTATCTTAACATTTCAAATTTAAGGTGACTTTGAAGTCTTTCGACTCTTACTCTTACTGGTAATACGTAACATATGCGTTTACAGAAGCTTCCATGTCGCGCAATTCTTACCGTATTAGTAAAAACATTACAATCATACCTATCTTCTGGTTCTTAATCATTAACAGCCAACATTTACATCGGAGAGCAAAGATGGCGCAGTGGTGAGAGCGCTCGCTGCCCACCAATGTGGCCCGGGTTTTGTTCCGGCCCGGTGCAATATGTGGGTTGAGTTTGTTGCTAGTTCACGATCACCTTGCTCCGAGGGTCATTCTCCGGGTTCTCGGGTTTTTCTCCCTCCGCAAAAAGCAGCATCTCCAAATTCCAGTTCCACCAGGACGCAGGAGTCACATGAAAACCAGCTAAGACCGATGTGGCTTCCTCTCTAAATATATATATCTGCTTTCCCTATTACTACGAAACATGGTACTTTTCAGTTTTCATTCTCTCAATGAAAGGTACCAAATGTACTTTTTCTAACCCAACAGCGGCTTCCATGATAATTTGGCGCAAAACTTAGCTTTCTTGAAAGAAAGTGTTTTACGTACGTCTCTGTTCCATGCTCTCCATTGTAGTTTAGAGTGAGAAAAAAAATTAGGTAGCTTATAAAATAAGCAAAGACGACGGGGACCCAGAGGACATCGCCTAATAAAAAGTGAATGTATATTTTACCCTAAAACTTCGCAATTGTCTAGATCTGTTCAGTGCGCCCATCAAAATCAAAACTTGCTCAAATTAAACGTGCAATACCAGAGTTCAATGCCATTAAGAATAAAAAAAATGCAGGGGTCTTTCGCGTTCTCCAAAATATGCAGAATTTAGTCATTTTACGTTGTTATGTTGCAGAGGACGACTAAGAAACGTACAAAGGGTTATAACGCACACGCACAGCCATTATTCTGCTTATTAAGGCCTTTGTTTGCTGGCGTTCTCGTTGTCGTTGCCATCGTGGTTTGCTTAAGATCCCCAGTGACCAAATGTAATTAAATAACCATGTGCGAACATTACACCTTTTTGCACAGGAAACAAGACAAAAGCCATGCGTGTTACTGAAATTCATTTCTTCCTCTTAAAAGCAACCTTTAAGACGTTCGCGCTAACTGTTTCTGCGCATCCTTACAGCGTACGCAAATTCACACGCCACGTCATGCATGAGCGCGCACGCTGAGTAAAAAAATGAACAATGGTAGGGCAGATGGCCATTGCAATAGCTTTTCCTGGATTTAACGATCTTGAACGTTCGGTGACCCCTAATTCTTTTTTGATGGATCATTTTCTCTAGCGATTTTTTACGTTTAGCGAGAAAATGAAGAAAATCTATCGACTGAAAGTTCGAATTTTTTGCAAAACGCACCATCGAATTCCGTTCTTTTTAGGTCCTCATTTTGTCTGTGCGACGGTTTCAAATGCCTTTTGAAGGGTTAAGTTTTGTGGAAACGTTGGTAATATTTGGAATTATTTACTCAACAGACCCACTTCTACAAAATATGACTGAGGTCGTTTGCCTCAGTTGACTCACCTTCGATATTTTTAACTTTAAACCCCTGTTGACCATGCCGAATAACGTGCGCCAATTTTTCAAAATCAGGGTAGTTTTCCACACGCTTTATCTCCGAAACGACGTCGGTGACACCCAATTTTTTTGGCATTTCTGTAACAGGTAAATCATTATCTAATTGCAGTAAAAAATTTTAAAAAATCTACTGACTGGAAAATCTTCGCGCGAACGTCCTTAAAACACACCAGAATAACTATAGCTAGTTAGGTTAAAGTCAAATATCTATAGAACGTAGCGTGTTTGCTTTAGGCATTCGAGAAAGCATAAATGCAAACATGGCGGTCCATCAGGCCGACGTTCATCTCCCGTTTCTCATACTACAATTATTTATATCTCCACCCCCCTGCCCCCCCCCCCCCCTCCCCGTGGATGGAAAGCTAGATCACCGCAAGTTAATCCTCCAGAATTTAATCGCCACACCCATTCATCCGGATATTTTCTTCACTCTCCAGCGTGCTGCACATTTATCACTCGTGACTGACTGGGCTTTGGTATTTGTAACTACTGTTTAGTTACCAATGGCAGTTTTGTTGTTACTGTAGCCAACTGATGTGTCCTTACTTACAGTGGATGGATGTAAAAATTACACAGTCCTGAATGAAGCAGACCGCGCTCAGGGACACATAGTGATCAACGCCAACTATAGATGTGATCACTGGGACCTGGTGCTAGGTTGGTATCGTTTCCAAGGAGCTGCCGGAGATCAGATGGCGGACAAATGTGTTCCCGAAAATCACTGCGGTACTTACTATCCGGGTTGGCTTTCTGGTGCACACCCTACAATCGCCGAAGGTGTGGTCACTCGTAGAGTCTGTTTTTCCTGGTCATACTCCTGCTGTTATTGGCATCACAATATCAGAATAAAGAATTGTGGTGCATATTTCGTGTACGAGTTACCAAGGCAGTATTACTGCTATGCTCAGTTTTGCGGTAACGGAAGCCCAGGTAAGTTTCTCAGGATGTTTTTAATTATTTCAGTCAGCAGCCAAAACATCAAGTTACAGCAAAGATTTAAATTTGTTTAGGCAACACGTTTTCACTCTTGCGGAACAGGTTAAATCGATGGTTAATTTAAGTGTATTCTTCTGGAGAAAAGGTGATTGTCGAAAACCACTTTCAATAAGCCTCTGTTTGCTTTAGAGATTCGAGAAAGTCTGCGTTCAGATATGGTGGCCCATCAAGCCGACGTTCATCTCCGGTTTCCCAGACTATTATCTATAGATCTCTACTCCCCCTGTATGGAAAGCTAGTTCACCGCAAGTTACTCCTCCAGGATTTAATCACCATGCCCATTCATCCTGCGTGCTATACGTTTATCACTCGTGACTCACTCGGTTTTGGTATTTGTAAGTAATATTTAGTTACCAAATGCAGTTTTGTCGTTACTGTAGCCAACTGATGTGTCCTTACTTACAGTGGATGGATGTAAAAATCACACAGTCCTGAGTGAAGCAGACCGCGCTCAAGGACACATAGTGATCAACACCAGCAATTATAGATGCGATAAGGACTTGGTACCAGGCTGGTACCGTTTCCATGGAGCTGCCGGAGATCGGATGGCGGACACATGTGTTCCCATGAACCACTGCGGCACTCACGAACCAGTTTGGCTTTCTGGCGCACACCCTACAATCGCCGAAGGAGTGGTCACTCGTAGAGTCTGTTATCACTGGTACAACTACTGTTGTAATCGGTATGAAAATATCAGAATAAAGAACTGTGGTTCACATTTTGTTTACGAGTTGCCGAGAACGTATTACTGCAATACTCGGCATTGCGGTAATGGAAGAGCAGGTGAGTTTCTTAGGATGTTTTAAATTGTTTCAGTAAGTAGCCAAAACATCCAGTTGCAGTGAGGATTTAAATTTGTTTAACCAACACGCTTTTACTGTTGCGGAACTGGTTGAATTGGTGGTTCAACTAGTTTTCTCAATTGTCAACAAATCTTGACAAAGATTCCTTTCGATATCTTTGATATTGGGGTAAAAAACAAGTCGAATGTGGTTTAGCGTGGTCTATACTCTTATCGACAACGACCACGCGTCATCACAGTGGTCAAAATGTTGGGGACTCACAAGGCTGCGCCTTGTGAGTCCGCAACAAATTTTGACCACTGTGATGACGCTAAGCCATATCAAACCACATTCGATTTGTTACTTTTAACTTAACATGCGTGTTCACTTGCTGAGAGCAAACTTAAGATTACGTTGCTTCTCGTTTAGATCTAGACCGTAAGTTTATTTTACTCAGTTGCCTAATATTTTGAAGTGTGTGCACAAGAGTTATTCACTGGGATTTTACGCAACAAGTGTTACAGATCTGTTCGTCACACAAGTATGATGTGGCAGTCACGCAAACTATTGATTTATTCCCTATTTAGCTGTCACGTGCCCGACGTTACTATTACCGGCCAACGGTAAGTTATTGGGCTGTAGTACAACAGAGATGTTATATAGCACCGTATGCAGGTTTTCTTGTAATGAAGGATTTGAAGCGAAAGGTTCAGTGGTTAGAAGATGTACAGAAAATGGAAACTGGAGTGGAACTGGCCTTGTCTGCACAGGTAATTATTACCGTCTTGTAATTACTGCTTATTCAACGCTTGCAGTTCAAGTGTTGTGCTATAACACATTATGATTGTTTAGTTTGCTTTTCCCTAGTGTAAAATGTTGGTGACATAGCTTGCGCCCTGATTGGCTAGCTAGGAGGATACTACGCAAATATCGTCGTATACTTTTTGTTGGCTTGGGTTTAGAACAAACAACCAGGAAACGGCCGAGCGCTTTTTTTGTTTTTTTACAAAACGTGATCCAAACACTAAAGAAAGCTAGAGTGAATTCGAGTTTGAACGTAAAGCAAAAAGGATATATTGGGATTTACACACAAACACATTATCCATTGATGAACACTTAACTTAATCGTTCACTATAACCTGTCCCTTTTATTCGTCTGTCGAGAGGAAAATGGCCATGCGCTACAGGGCGAGAGGAGCTTATTAAAAAGTAGTGCATAAGCTTATCTAACGTCCATTTCGTTACTTCACTGCCTAAAGTTGTTTAATTATGTTTTCGATCAAACGTATATCAAAAATTCAAAATTATGTATATAACAGAATATCTTTACTATTTTCTGCTTATACATGGCTCGTATACAAGTCCTCTCGGCCATCTTGGATTGTTAATTGATACAAGATCGCCAATTTATCTCTTTCGCCACCATTCAAGATTGCTATTCGATCTTAAATCGTGGAGTGTTATTTTTTATGACTACTGTCGGTGACGACTGATCTTATGCATCAAGACAGAGACGAATGGATCAATCGATACACGATCGTAGAATATGTCGATGTGATCAAATTCATGAAGGACCTTTCTCGTATCAAGGACCCCATGTGAGGGCCTTTGTAAAAGGTAGGGTCTCTTTTCTAAGGCCCCTATATAAAGGCCTTTGAATGTACTGAAAGACCTTTATGTAAAGGCCTTTGTACACATTTGATAAATGTCCTTATACAAAAGTACTTGTACAAAGCTCTTTGTATAAGGATAACTGTACCAAGGCCTTTGAGTAATGGTCCTGGTATACAGTCCTCAATAGAGGTCCTTGTATTAAGGCCCTTGCATACAGGTCCTTATACTAAAACATAATTGTATAAATATCTTTGTATAAATTGCTTTCTGTTGAGGTCCTCGGGTAAATCCATCGTATTAATGCTGATTTTGAACGTTTAAGGTATTTACGGTGCCGTTGAAGCCCAAGGAACATCTGTTTGAAGAAGAACAACTTTACAACAGACGCGCTTGACTCCAGGATCAATTGAGCGTAACACGCTATAGTTAACCCTCTGAGCCCTGGTGTCAAAATATAAATTCTCTTTACTATATACTATTTACTATTAAGTTTCTAACTTGTAAATAGACTAGTTTTTAAAATATTCTTAGGTTTTATAATTTCTTTTTAAGTAGGTGTCCTCTATTAGTAGAGGGTTATTTCTCGGCTAAACAATCTCGACGCATTAATAAACTTATTGTTAGTTATTATTCTTATTCTTATTATTATTATTATTATTATTATTATTATAAGTCCTTAAAGTCTTGCCGCTTTTAACTTATGGTGCCGAGTTCAATCCGTGAGCCTAGGGCAGTCATAAGTCAGCTGGATTACTTGATGGATAGAGTCCTCCTAAGTATGTGAGCAGTTCCAAGGAGGACGGTCTTCTGTAGCTCTGTTATTCTGATATTGCCTGGGATCTTGCCAATGTAGTTTTCTGTTCCCTTCTTGACAAGCCCGAAAGCTCCTATGATCACTGGGACAGTTGTTGTTTTCATTCCCAAGTTTTCTCCACGTTTACTATTATTATTATTATTATTATTATTATTATTATTATTATTATTATTATTTGCTATGCACTAATTGGGATAATTTTTCCCTTTCCCATGACCTGTATTCTGGAATATTGCTTTCATATGTTGGGGCTTAACTCGATAGCAATAACTTCATTAAGCATAATACAATATCGAAGATACAATCAAGAAGTTAATTTAAGTTTTGAACAGGTAGTTCAATTAAGCATTATAGAAATCGTTTCTTTCGGTGAAACCAGAGACTAACTTAAATTCTAGGTTTTCAAGTTAGACTCCTGCCTTGGCGTGTGTTTATGCCTTTTCATGTCAGTAAAATGTAAAACGGTTATTAAGGTACGTGGTTGCCTTGCTATCAAGGTAAGTGGTAATCCTGTGGTTAACAATTCATGTTCACGCAACTCACTCTTTTGTAGAAATACAGACTGAGAATCAGATAAAAAAGCAAAGGTATCGCAGTCTTGAGTTTGTTTTCAAAAAAGGGTTTAGTTTAATGAGTGAGACAATCTAGATAACCAAACAAATACAGGAGTTGTTTGTAGTTGCTGTATATTTAACACCAGCTTTCCTAGGCTAGCTACTAATAACAAACAACCTGTTAACAATCATGCACATGCTAACAACGTATTCTTCTGTTTACTTTTTGTCTACTTCCAGTTCTCCCGCATGATGCTACTCAGGCTCGTTTTCAGGTTTTTCAGCAGGGTCTGTGCTCGTGACGTCCCACCTCCAGGAGACCCTCCAGCACTTGCTCCTATGTCCCCGATGACGTAAGCGAAAACATCAAAACACACCCTGCCCTGGTTATCGCTCTCGGCCCAGTTCTTCAAGTCTTCGCCGAACCAGACCCTGAGCTCCATATAGGGGTGCAGATACAGTGGGTAGTCAAAGTTGGAGAAGACCAGCTCGTCAGAATGGTTATCGTCCACTACGGGCGTGCTGTACCACCATCCTGACCCGTTCATTTTTCCGTTAATATACGTCAAAAAAAGAGGAGGATATTCGGATTTTAGGCGACCATCCGTTTGGTCATGTAAACCTCATTCACTTATGAGAGGTTTTCAACATATATAGTTTTTGAAATGCAGGAAGAAAAATATTGTTATCTTGCGATTGTGGTTGCTTCCGAAATGTCAAGTGGAAGAAAAGGGAAAGTCCACTGTAATTACAGCCTAAGAATGACGAATTTATGAACACGTTTAAAAACGCACCTTGAAATATCTGGCAGGACAAGAATTCAAGAAGAGCAGGTTATATCAAAGGCGACATCATTTTTGTGGGATGGGATATGGGTCGACTGGCGATGTCTTCTCCTTTGTTTTAAGGAGGCCTTTGAATGCGAGGACAAGTAGAAAATGTCACAATTACTGGTTACACAAAATTATTTACATAGGTTATAATTTTCTTCATGACATTAATTAGAATAGCAAATGCTTGATAAGATTGTTTATATAATGATCGATTTAATGGAAATAAACATTCTGTTGGAAATAATTAAACGATTAGATGCCTTTATTTAGATGGTTTTCCTACAATGAAAGGCATAACTCTAAGTCACTTTTTTGCTTGAGAATTTCTATCGGTCGTGGATCGTGGGTCATAAGTCGTGGGTGATTTAAGAATTTGATGCTTTTGTTAGTTACGTTTAGTTGTTGGAAAACCCGAATAGCGAATAGCGAATAGTCGCGAATAGCGAATAGTCACGAATAGTGCGAATAGTCTCGAATGGTGCGAATAGTGGCGAACAGTCGTAAATAGTCACCGCTTTAGGTCTAATATCCTGCGTTAATTAATTATCCAAATAAGCAACAGAATTTCAGTGAATTTATCATTTACCTTTTCTTCTCCGGACTCAGGCTCGGGCTGTCCATCGCCGACATAAAGAAAACAGAAAACAGAAGGATAACCTAATAAAGACGTATTTACGCTTTTCGAGCGGTTAAAACAGAAGAAATTACGTTTAGAAACACCTTTTGTCCTGATAAGCGTCTGTTCTTTTTGGCGGGAAATCCCGTCCTACGTTGCTGCGAGGTTGACTGCGAGATACTGGGTATCCTATCTGCTACGATTTGCCACTAATTTGCAACTATTTGCCACTATTCGAGACTGTGCGCCACTATTCGTACTATTCGCTATTCACTATTCGGGACTATTCGCTGTTCGCTATTCGCGGCTATTCGCTATTCGCTATTTGGGTTTTCCAGACACCCGTTTCACGCCCCAGTTGAAGTTACCGTTCGTGTATATAACAGACACGTTATGTTACTTTTCACGCGATTGTTTCCTACCCACCAGATTTCGGTGTGTAACGCTTGACACTTTAGCTATTGTTGATTCCAAAATATGTCCTCTAGGCATGTGCAAACTGATGAATTGTTTGAGTGGGGTCGGTGGGGGGAGGCGAAAGAAGTTGTCAAACTGGGATTGAGCGGAGAGGAAAATTTGTGCTCTGGTGCACTCTCATGTTAAAACTTGCCTTTGAGGATAAAACAGTCGTTATCGCCTCTGGAAGTAGGCTTAACACCAGTTTGATGCTCTCTGTTTGGGCCTGATATGGCCATTTCAAAGTGCATGGTTACATATTTTCATACAGTGTCTATCAACCAATCAGATCTAAGCCATTTTGTCCAGAGAGGTAGTTACACATAATCTGGCCCATTGGTATGTTGACAATGAACACTGCTGAAAACACATCCACAAGCAGGAAAGACTTCATTGAAAAGGGAAACGCTAGCAAAGATGCAAAAAAAGTAAACAATATAGAATATGTCGCTCCCATCCAGACAATAGAAGCAGGAAATAGAATTCGCGATCATCTTTATTGAGAAACACTCCTCACACCTACCACTGAAGGATAAACTCTTTTTTAAAAATACCTTTTTCCTGCTTTCCCACGGAACGTTCTTTTACAAGGCAGTAGTGTGTTCAAATAATTCGATTCTTCACGGCAAACAAGAAAGCGTTTTAGAGATCCAAGAGTATATTGGTCACGCTTTGCTTGACACGAACAACAAGTTGTCAATCAAGCGGTGCACAGTTTGACTGAGTCGAGCGGTCGGTGGTATTTTTCGCTTAAGCGTTCCGTTTTAATCAAGATACTATTGAATGGTTAGGATAAGGAGAGAAATGAAAACCTTCACTGTGTTGTGCTTCTCGCTTTGCCTAGTGAAAGGTAGTAAAGGTATGTCATACTTTTAGCTTTACTTTTAAGGCGTCTAATTTTGCATTGTTGAAGTGTTGTGTTATGCAATCTCGACATGTTTTAAAGATTGAATCCCTCTTCTTTTGAACTAAGTGAAGTAAAGTCCAGACACAGAGTAAGGTTTGGAGGAAGGTCTGATTTATATTCATCCATCCTTATTTCGTAATCTCAAATGTGTTGAACGATGGCAAACCTGGACTCCCACTAGTCCTACTTTATGCTGCGCAATAGTCAGGGAACCTCTCGGTAGACTGTTCAACGGATGTCTACAGAACCTTTTGTTTTGGTTTCTCAACGCTCTGTTTCAATATGATGTGGTTTCTCGAAAAACTGAGTTAGTTACCACAATTTTCTGCAAATCTGTGTTAAAAACTTACGTTAAACTGCAATTCATTCCGATGACGATCGGATGGGGCCTTGTCTCATAATAAATTCTGAGATTCATTTTCATATTGTTCGTGATACTTTTTCTTTCTCATGGCGAGTGTCTGATATCGAAAGTAAAGTCATTTTCCTTCTTTAATGTTCTCTCCATAATGAATTATAAGTTAACTGTACGTAGGTTCTTTTAGTTTCTGCAACGATGACGAAAATATGACCTTAGGCTCGGTAGAAAGAAGACAAAGAAAACACAACTTAAATTACATTGCAAGTGAATACAATCTTTTTTTTTATATATATAAGAATCTTTTTTTTCTCGGCCGAGGCTGAATATTCTTATTTTTATGCCTGTTTTAGGTAAATTTTCTTAGATTATAGCGTATGAAATATTAGTTTTCGAATGTATTTGGTGTCTGAAAGGCGCTAAACTAATTTTGGCCGCAGGGAGCCAGCGCCCAGGCATTACAGCCAGATATCACACGCATATGCAGAAATGTTATTGGCATCGAACATATGGCTAGTGCTGTTTTTGTTGCTTTTTGCCTAGTTTTGTCGTTCAGAGAAAAAAAAGAATTCTATACGGTTTAGTTAAAAACTTATAATTGAAATGTATTAACATGAACACATGTGCGAAATACGATTAGCGTTAGGATAAAATCTTGAACAGTCATTCAAAACACGCATAACTGTTTCTAGAAGTTCATTCACTGGAGAGCTGCAGTAACAAACATTAAATAGCAGATAGAGCAAGACAAGGCATTTTACCATTGCCGCCATATTGACGATTCCTAGTTAAAGTAATTTTCATTGCTATCATACATGAACAGCCATTCTCTTAAAAGGCACATTTCGTGCTGACATATGCAACGTAATTTACGAGAACCGCATATACGCGCATTTTAGCACGCGTATATATGGGTCCTTGTAGGACGCGTATATTTGGGCGTTTATTTCGCATATCCCCGCGCTTGAATTTACGCAAATGTGTGGCCCTTTAAAAATGCGTATATACGCGATCTAAACGGTCGTATATATGAGCTTAAAGCCCATACGTAACGTATGTAAACAAGTATACGCGGCAGAAAAACCCGCGTATACCCTGTCGTAATTTTGAAACGAATGGCCGACCATAAATTTCGGCCCGATATCCTTGTAAAACATATTATTATAAATGAAAAAGAAAAAGTGCATATGAAAGATCGTGAATTCTAAATTTAAAGGAGAGAGAGAATGACAGAATGATGATAGCAGTTACAAACACAACCTAAGCAGTAGTGAAATAATGCCAGGTAAAATTAATGTACGACTGCTTTTGAAAGTTGTGTACATAATTGCTTTGATCATTAAGACTTAACAGTATATTACGTTGTCCTTCATGGGCCATAACACACGACATTTGGGCGCATAATCAGTTGAATCTGCTAATGAGCACGGTCCATTTAAGAGAATAAAACCCCCAGGGCCAGGACAAACGCAAGCAACATATCAACAGAGCACACCTTTGTCAGCCTTTTGCACCACTGAACCAACATCTAGCAACATATTCCAACTTGGGAAACGATTGAACGATGTTCATGTACGCAACAATATTTGCAACATGTTGCCTCCGTTTGTCTAGGCCTTAGCGGTTATCGTGAAGTCCACAATGGTAATTTAATTAACGCTGACAACAATATCTTAGGGGAAAAAAAACATATTGACATCTCCTAACTATAGCTAGCGTAAAGAGCCGAACTTAACGACCCTCGTTAAGGTTGGCACGTAAAATATTCTCTAAATGCTGGACTATCTGTTTCTAAGACTTTTTGAATTGGAATCTGTTGTTAGTTATTATTCAGTTGTTAGCGTAGCCCTGGGCATATTTTAACGTAGACCCTAGACTCGGTAGAAAGAATACAAAGATTAAAAACACCTTTAATTATATTGCAAGTGAATATATCAAAGTTGTTCAATCTTAAACTACGGAAAAAGATATAACAACATGGCTGATAATTTACACAAATAAAGCAGAAGTGAAAATAACGCCCGAAAAAAATTTATGTATACATTTGCTTTAGTTGTGTAGATAGACCATCCATGCCTTTGTAGTTAATTACGTTGCTGTTCATGGGCTACAACACACGACATCTGGGCGCATAATTAATTAAATTTGCTAATAAGCATGATATATTTAAGAGAGTAAAACCCCTCAAGGCCAGCACAAACGAATGCAACATATCAACACAAGATACTTTTGTCGCCCTGTCGGTCCCTGTTGCACCAACCAAGATTTTGCTTAAAGATGTAAGCAACAATGTCTGTACTATGTTTCCTGCGTTTATCTGGGCTTTAGCGGCCATTGAGAAGTCCACAATGGCCGTTTAATAAACGCTGGTAAAAATATCTTAGATTAAAAAAAAAAGAACATTCTGTTTAAAGTTATCGTAAAGTGCCGAACGTAAAAACCCTCGTAAAAGTTGACATGTCAAAGATTCCCGATATTTTAACGTAGCGTGGTGCTGCCCCACAGTTTCCCCTCTATTGGTAAGCCGCAGTGTACCGCACCCTCGTTCAAGTTAAATTTCGTTTATAGAAAAGGCCATTTCTGAGTTACCTTGTGCTTCTATTTCAAACGGCCAGTTCTCGTGCAAAACCCTTCAAATGAGTTTGATTTGCATGCAAATGAACCTGTAGGCTAAACACGTTTTCATATGAATGGTTTCGCACGAAGACTTGTTTTGACACAGAGCCAAAAGGCAACTCGTAAATGACTTATTGTGAGTGTTTTAGGGGCGTTGGGGGGTGGGGGAGGCGGGAGAAGTTGTCAACCGGGATTGAGAGCTAAGGAGAATTTGTGCTGTGGTGCACACTCTACATTTTGAGGAAGCAGGCTTGACAAAAGTGGAGATATTTTTTTATACACTGCCGATCAGATCTAAGCCGTTTTGTCCCAAGGGTTAGTTACATATTATTTGGCCTACTGCTACGTTGACAATGGGTACTGCTGACAAGGCATCCACAAGCAGAAAAGACTTCGTTGAAAAGGGAGACGCTAGCAAAGGTACAAACAACGCAAACAATGTAAAAAATGTAGTATATGTCACTCCCATCCAGACAATACAAACAGGAAATAGGATTCGTGATCATCTTTATTGAAAAACACAGCACCACTTTTCTTACAACTACCGCTGCTTTTGCACGAAACGTTCTTGTACAAGACAGTGGTGTTTTCAAATAACTCAGTTTTTCAAGGCAAACAAGAAAGCATTTTAGAGATTCCAGGTGTATATTGGTCACGCTTTGCCTCGGACAAACAACAAGTTGTCAATCAAGCGGTGACCAGTTTGACTGAGTCGAGCGGTCGGTGGTGTTTTTAGCACAAGCGTTGTGTTTTAACCACGACGCTATTAAATCATTAGTATAAGGAGAGAAATGAAAACCTTCATTGTATTGTGCTTCTCGCTTTGCCTTGTGGGAGGTAGTAAAGGTATGTCATACTTTTAGCTTTACTTTTAAGGCGTCTAATTTTGCATGGTTGAAGTGTTGTGTTATGCAATCTCGACATATTCTAAAGATTGAATCCCTTTCCTTTTGAACTAAGTGAAGTAAAGTTCAGACACAGAGTTAGGTTTGGAGGAAGGTCTGATTTAAATTCATCCATCCTTATTTTGTAATTTCAAATGTGTTAAACGATGACAAACCTAAACTACCCTTTGTCCTACGTTATGCTTCGCAAGAGTGAGTGAACCTCTCAGCATACTGTTCAACGTGTGTCTAAAGAAACATCTGTTTTGGTTTTTCAACGCTTTCCTTTCATATGGTGTGATTTACTGCAAAACTGAGTTAGTTTACCACAGCTTTCTGCAAATCTATTTCAAAACTTAGGTTAAACTGCAATTCAGTCCAATGATACTCGATGGGGCCTTTTCAGTAATCAATTCTGAGATTCATTTTCACATTGTTCCTGATACTTTTGCTTTCTCATAACCAGTGTCTGATTTCGGAAGTTTAATCATTTTTCTACAATATTTTCCTCATAATAAACCTGTCCGTTTACCGTACGTACGTGTTTAGTTTCCGCAACGATAGCGAAAACATGACCTTAAGACTCGGTCGAAAGAACAGAAAGAAAAAACAACTTTAACTACGTTGCAAATGAATATATCAAGGTTGTTAAATCTTAAACTACGGAGAAAGATATAATGACACGATTGATAATGTACACAACTAATTGCTTTAGTCGTGAAGATAGATCATTCATGCCTTTATATTTAATTACGTTGCCGTTCATGGGCTTAACACACGACATCTGGGTGCATAATTAATTGAATTTGCTAATACGTGAGCACAGTACATTTAAGAGACTGAAACCCTTAAGGCCAGGGTAAACGCACTCAACATATCAACGCAGTATACCTTTGCCACCCTGTTGCACCATCCAACATCTTGGAACATATTCCAACTTGGGCAAGTATTTGGAAGACGTACGCAACAACTGCAGTAATATGCCTGCGTTTGCCTGCGCCTCAGTAGCCATTGTGAAATCCACAATGGCAATTTAATAAACGCTGGTAAAAATATCTTGGATAAAGACAGAACATTCTATTGACAAGCCACGGTAAAGTGCAGAACTTAACGATCCTGGTTTATACACTGTAGCTTTGGGCTTTACCTCTTGCATGCCCTTTCTCGCCTCTATCCGATCCTTTCGCGGACAAACGATTAATATTCTGTATTTTAATACAGTCGAAACTCTCGCAAACGACGACCTCGGAATTTCGAGAAAGTGTTCGTAACTAGAGTTGATCGCTTACAAGAATGAACTCTCGTAAGCAACCGCATGGTAAAACAATAGTAGGTGGTAGCCTACGAGAGGTTCGGAAACTCTTTAAAGATTTACAAAAAAAAATAATAATAAGGAAAGAAAGAAATTAATGTTTAATGAGTGTTTTTCTATCTAATGTAGACACGGCTAAAGAACCATTTGCGCAATGTGCAGTTTCATTAAAATGTTAGCAACAATTATTTCATCTTGCTTTGATCCACGTAATTGTCTACGTTCAAATCAAACCGATGTCAGTAACTTGATTGCTATATCATAACCTTATTACATTTTCACGATAAGCGTTACTGTTTTAGTTTTATTTTACAAATCTTTTGTAACACTGTATGTATTCATGGTGAATACATAGAAAAGTCTACTTGGGTATTCCCAAAAGTGGTCGTGGTCGGTTCACGAGTGCTTTTCATTACAAAGTTTAAGTCACAGTTCAAGTAGGGTTTCAAAAAGGTGGTCGTAACTAAAGCTGGTTTCTTACGAGAGTGGTCTCAAAGAGAGCTTCGGCTGTACTTGCTTGTTGTTTGACTCATCAGGTATGACACAATAATCGCTCTTTTACTCCCTCCTTCTCTTTTCCGTAAGGTTCTTCTATTACCAAAAGCATTGTTCTTTTAATCACACAACTCTTTGTAGGTCAGAGCACCGCTGCGGTAAGTGTGGCATCGTTCAGGGCAACAACAACTGTGGAATCGTTCGGTGCAACACTTAATGTGGGATCGCCTAGCGGTGAAATAAGTAGGGAGTCGTCCAGCACAGGAAACACTCTGGAATCGTCCAGTGCAATCAATGTGGTATCGCCCAGCGGCACAATAGATGTGCCATTGTCTTACATAACAACACGGGCATTAAATGCGGGATCCTCCATCGCCGCATCATTTACGGCTACTGCATTGCACTCAACGTCACAGTCGGTAAAGACACCGCAAGTAACTACAGCACCCATTTCAATCACTGAGACCGGCGTGGAACCAACGATTACATCAACTGTGAAACCAACAATAACCGCTGCTGTAAATGGTAAGTGACAGTTATGAGTGAATGGTTTCAACTGCACTAAGTTCAGCGGTTATATACTGTGGGCTAGACTCCACAGAAAAAAAGAGAAATTTTGATTTGCCTATTTAAGGAATGGATAATTTTATTCGCGAGTCAGCTAAAACTAACCACGCTTGCCTCTACCAGTCGCTTGAAAAATTTTATGAGTGATGGCATTGATTAACACGCCAACTAATCGCCAATGAACATTACTTCCGGTACACACTACTCGCGAGATCGTTCGGTGGTGTACGCGTAGTACGATTCGAAGCACGATTCATCACAAGGTAGCCAAAGCTCGGAAAATGTAGAGTGTGCAGAGCCCCTTTACTTTTCAATGCACGTGAAAGGAAAAGCGAGCCATTCATTCAACTTAGTATTCATGACATAGTTACTCAATTTTAAGATCTCATTTTCAACATATGATTGTGGAAAATAAAAAAAAATGATAATGAAAAAAAGTTCTAGTGATACTAGCCGGACGGGCCCTTGCCACATAATAAATTCTGGGACTCATTTTAAGGCGGAGGTCTACAGGAATTTAAGTGAAATTTTAGGAAGTTTAAAGAGGGATTAAAAGGAAAAAAAAAGGTTATGGAACACCACCAGACAGTTCAACCCCCCGAAAGGGCACCTCAGGTTGGTGGACAACTGTTTGGTGTACGTCTATCAATTTTTAACTTCAAATTCTAATTTTAAAACAACACCAAAACTTCAAAATTTCCTATTTCCATAAATTTCACTAAACCTTTGAGAAAAACTATTTATCTCCAAATATACCTAAAAATCACCAAAAAAATTATGTGGGATAAGTAGAGGGATTCTTGACTGCGTGAAACGCGAACGAGATATTTGCATTAAAATTCCCCTTGCCAACCGTTTAATAAATTGACGTCAGGTTTTCTTGCGTCTGTCCTGTTATTGACCATGAATTTCATCAAAACATTGTCAAAGCAGCTGTGTATCCACCAGGCGATAATCAAGTGGATCTGCTGGTTACTTTGACAATGTTTTGACGAAATTCATGGTCAATAACAAGACAGACACATGAAATACTGACGTCAATTTGTTTTTTACAATAACAAATCGTCAAAATCTCCGCTTTCTCTCGTTAAAGCATCTTCATGTATCTGTCCGCTTATTGATAATGAAAATTCGACAATGAACACGCGAGAATTTTTGCGGTTATTGTTAAATTTATGACTGATTGGCATTCATTAAAGCCACTATTGAATAGACAAGAACATTACTTTCCATACACAACACTCGTGAGATCGTTCGGGCGTGCCCGAACGCGCGGTACGAAACATGGAAAACATTTAACTCCGTTGAGCTTCAACTACGTTATGCCCGTTCAAGACTCTTCTATGGTAGCAGACACATTTTTTGGAAGAAAAGGAGAGAAAACCACAGCCCTGTACTCTAAACAAAATGATTAAAACGTCAAAAGTGAAATTCACACTTATCATTATTCTATCTTTACGTACAGTAAACTTGGAAAATTTGCTTCGCGCAACATTATGCGCATCGTTTTCATTCTAGGTGAACATGCTCATAAGGAAAGTGAAATATTTATCTAATATTTTACAGGCTTGTCAAGAAATTTGTTTGACATTGTCAACTAACGAAATTTAAACAAAATTACTAGAGTCAGGAGCCATAATCGGGGACGGAGACCGTATGCAGGGCGGAAAAAGGCCGGGCGGTGAAACGGGTAGTGCGCTCTTGGTCTAATGTGTGATGCGGAGAAAGACTGGCACGAGCGATCCTTCCGCGCTTCCGGTGAGATTAATCAGGGCGGAAAAAGGGCCAGGCGGTGAAACGTGTAGTGCGCTCTTGGTCCAATGTGTGATGTGGAGAAAGACTGGCACGAACGCTCCTTCCGCGCTTCCCGTGAGATTAATGGCTACCAAAAATCTCCTCTCGACGAACCGGAAATTAACTTTTCTTTCTTTATTTTTGAGCCACCAGTGGTGTATTTTTAAAAGCCTTTTTGATGCTTTAGACTTAAAAGTCAATACGTTTATGTCTGTTGTAATGATGCTTAAGTAACTTCGTCGTAGGCTACCCAAATTTGAGTGAAGTAAGACAGTGTCGAATGCAGGTATGTCCCGCTTATCATGACCAAGCCGTGATCCGCAGCTTCTTTTACGAGTACTCTACATTATTCCGCTCTAGATTTTACATATGTTGAAGATCGATAGCTTTTACATAAGATAATAAAAAACCAACTGGATATATTTGGATGTAGCAGCGTTTCAGAAATTCAAAGTTTCCCTCCTCTTGCCGCACGCTTGCAAGGATTTCGCCATAGAGTTTATCGCGAACGAAAAGTTATAAAATTTTGCTTGTTTGAGTTTCGTCTGAATTGCAAGCAACACGTGATACCTCATCAAGGCATAAGAACTTTCGTCTGTAAATACTGCTCAGTTTTGTTTGTGTAAAAATCCAATTAATCGCTGGTTGTCGATGAAAAGGAGCGCCCGGCGATCTGTGTTTTGTAGCTATACATGACAAATTGACTTCAATTACGCTCTTTCGTGTAAAAACGTACATCCAACTCAAACAATATCTCTAGCTTTATATACGTTTGACTGATTTGATAAATATTTGAGAACATGTTAGAAGTTTAGCTGGAAATGTGGGAAGACAGCAGATATTAAATCAGCAAAATTACAGTAGCACTTCTCAATCAACCCGATTAACAATTTCATTTTGTTGTTTGACTTCTCAAAACTCCTTGTCTTCTTCATTTTCGCAGTATAAAATTTCACTATGAAGAAACTGTGATCTTAGTAGCCTTTTAGCGTTGGCAAAAATTATCGCTATCGCATCATCTCAGCACAAAAGATGGGGAAAAAAGTACTTTGGCAAAATTTTATATTGAGAAATTAAAAAAACACCGACTCGGACTTGAAAGTGCACGCGCTACATTATGCAAATTGGCTACTTGTACACGTCAGACTTTCCTGCTCGCCAAACAAGCAGAAACAATGAGAAAGTGATCGAAAACAGATTTTGGTTGTGATTAAGCATTATTCTGTTTGTTCTGAGAAACGTATAAATTAACCGGGGATACCAGAGTAAAGAGTTTCATAACGTTTATTCGTAAGTCAGAAGAAATGCAAAAGATTACGCGTTCAACTAGCGCGAGCAGATCTTAAAGCGCGAAATATGAAGTCCTGTTTTCCGGCAACCTGAAAAACTCACCTTCTCCCATTGCCTCAGAACAAAAATGCGCCAAAAACCTCCCTTCTTCATATAGAAGGGAGTTTCGTGGAATTTCTTTAGAAATCTAAGTTCCAGTGTAAGCAAGCGGAATCTGCTCGTTTTAGTAGACCTCAGTCTACTGCATCACACCTTTTTGATCGGACCCGCTCGTTTCACCGCCCTACATATAAGCGCCCTAGATTAATGGCTGCCAAAAATCTCCTCTCGACGAACCGGAAATTAACTTTTCTTTCTTTATTTTTGAGCCACCAGTGGTGTATTTTCAAAAGCCTTTTTGATGCTTTAGACACAAAAGTCAATACGTTTATGTCTGTTGTAATGATGCTTAAGTAGTTTCGTCGTAGGCTACCCAAATTTGAATGAAGTAAGACAGTGTCGAATGCAGGTATGTCCCGCTTATCATGACCAAACCGTGATCCGCTGCTTCTTTTACAAGTACTCCACATTACTCCACTCTAAATTTTACATATGTTGAAGATCGATAGCTTTTACATAACATAGTAAAAAACCAGCTGGATATATTTGGATATAGCAGTGTTTCAGAACTTCAAAGCTTCGCTCCTCTTGCCACACGCTTGCAAGGATTTCGCCATAGAGTCTATCGCGAACAAAAATTTAAAGTAATAAAATTTTGCTTGTTTGAGTTTCGTCTGAATTGCAAGCAACACGTGATACCTCATCAAGGCATAAGAACTTTCGTCTGTAAATACTGTTCAGTTTTGTTTGTGTAAAAATCCAATTAATCGCTGGTTGTCGATGAAAAGGAGCGCCCAGCGATCCGTGTTTTGTAGCTAAACATGACAAATTGACTTCAATTACGCTCTTTCGTGTAAAACGTACATCGAACTCAAGCAATATCTCTAGCTTTATAAATGTTTAAGACTGATTTGATAAATATTTGAGAACATGTTAGAAGTTTAGCTGGATATGTGGAAGGACAGCAGAGATATTAAATCAGCAAAATTACGGTAGCACTTTTCAATCAACCCGAATAACAATTTCATTTTGTTGTTTCAGTTCTCAAAACTCCTTGACTTCTTCATTTTCGCAGTATAAAATTTCACTATGACGAAGAAACTGTGATCTTAGTAGCCTTTTAGCGTTGGCAAAAATTATCGCATCATCTCAGCACAAAAGATGGCGAAAAAAAATACTTTGACAAGATTTTATGTTGAGAAATTAAAAACACAGACTCGAACTTGAAAGTGCATCCCCTACAATATGCAAATTAGCAACTTCTACGCGTCAGACTTTCCTGCTCGCCAAACAAGCAGAAACAATGAGAAACTAATCAGAAACGGATTTTATTTATGATTAATCATTATTCTGATTGTCCTGAGAAACGCACAAATTAACCGGCGATACCAGAGTAATGAGTTTCATAACGTTTATTCGTAAGTCAGAAGAAATGCAAGAGATTACGCGTACAACTAGCGCGAGCAGATCTTACAGCGCGAAAACTCACCTTTTCCCGTTGCTTCAGAACAAAAATGCACCAAAGGCCTTCCCTCTTCATATAGAAAGGAGTTTCGTGGAATTTCCTTAGAAATCTAAGTTCCAGTGTATTATGCGGAATCTGCTCGTTTTAGTAGACCCCAGTCTATTGCATCACACCTTTTTGCTCGGACCCGCTCGTGTCACCGCCCTACGTATAAGCGCCCTGCCATAAGTCTCGGGATCCGCGCACACCTATGATATGGGACAATTTTTCTATTCTTAGAACAAATTGCGCCATCCTGACGTCATTTATCTGCGCGGATCCGCGCACATGTCGGGGGCTCTCGCGTGGATGTTGTCACGTTGCGTGATCAAAGGGTGAGCGTTGCGAGATTCTCTTGCAGATTTTTTACAGCGATGGCAGGGAATAAGGCAGGGAATACGAACCAGGGCGCTTATATGTAGTTTTATGCTCAGAGCTAATGGAAAAGGTGAGTTTTTCAGGGTCGAAAACAAGTCCTCAATTTCGCTCTGTGAATGAATAATATCTGCTCGCGCTAATTGTACGCGTAAGCTTTTGCGGTTGTTCTGTAAAGAAAAGTTATTCAAGAAAGCTCTTTACTCTGGTATCGAGTTAATTTGTGAGTTTCCCAAACAATGCTTAAATATAACCAAACCCTGTTTTTGATAGTTTCTTATTGTTTCTGTTTGTTTGGCGAGTTTGCAAAAGTTTTTGAAAGGAAAGTCTGACGCGTACATTAAATAGCTCATTTGCATAGTGCAGCGCGTGCACTTTCAAATCCGAGTCGGTGTTTTCAATTGTCAACAAATGTTGACAAGGATTTCTTTCGTTGTCTTTTATGCCGAGATGCTGCAACAATTTTCACCAATGCCAAAAGGCTACTATCATCATGTGTGTTTCTTTAACAGTGAAATTTTACAGTGCGAAAATAAAATAGACAAGGAGTTTTGATAACTCAACCAACAAAATCGAAATCGTTATTCGAGTTCATTAAAGAAAGCGTCATCGTAATTTTGCCGATTATTTCTGCTGTATTCACATATTTTCAGCTAAGTTTTTAATATGTTCTCAAACATTTATCAACCTTAAACATATTTAAAAACTAGAGATATTATATGAGTTCGATGTACGTTTTCACACGAAAGTGCGGAAGTCCAATTTGTCATGTTTTATTGACTGTTCAAAACATGCATCGGCGGGCGCTCTTATTCATCGACAACAGACAATTTATTGGATTTTTACACAAACAAAACTGAGTAGCATCTACAGACATAAACTTTATTGTAACTTATTGCGCTTTCATAAAACATCAACGTTACTTACAATTCAGGCGAAACTCAAACTTGCAATTATTATTACGAAATCGTCGCAAGCGTGTGGCAAGAGGAGGGAAACTTTGAAGTCCTGAAACGCTGCTATATCCAAACATATCAACTTGTTTTTTGCTTTGTTAAGGAAAAGCTGTTAATCTTCAACATATGTGAAACTTAGGGTGGAGTGATTTCGAGCTCTTGTAAAAGAGGCAAAGGAACACAACTTGGTCAGTGATGTAAAGCGTGACATAACTAAATTGGACACTGTCTTACTTCACTCAAACTGGAGCAGCTTACGACGAAAGTACTGAAGCAAAATTCCAACAGACATGAACGTATTGATTTGTGGGCCAAAAGCATCAAACATTTCGAGAATATCAGACACCATTTCCCCGCGCTACATCCGCAAAATCCTCGCAGAATACACGCGCGTGTCCCGCACACGATGGCGCAATTTGTTCTAAAAATAGAAAAATTGTCCCATATCATAGGGACAGCTCCAATACTAGAAATGGCGCGCGCTTACGGTCTCCGTCCCCGATTATGGCTCTTGTTAGAGTTCATTTCCTGCAAGATTTCTTTCGATAAAGTCATAATTCCAGCCTAGAGTGTATCGTGTGGTAGAGAGGCCCGATCCTATACGAGCGAAACATTTATAAGTTAATTTACATGTTTATTTGGGTAAATTAAATTTCTTTCAAAGCCTTAAAACGCGCAATGGAAATTCGATATTGTAACATTTCTTCGTAGTGCGTCACTTACTTCCAAGAGCACCAATCCCTGCCCGTTACCTCGTGCGAGGCTGGCTGTGTAAACTGGGTGTAAAAATTACACAAATCTGAGTGAAGCAGACGGTACTCAAGAAAACGTATTGAACAATGTCAGCAATCCAAGATGAGCGTTTTTGTCGTTTTCACACATGACTCGTTTTGTTTTTGGTATTTCTCACTACCGTTCTGTTGAAAAAATGCAGTTTTGTCGTTACTGTAGTTAACTGATGTGTCCTTACTTACAGTGGATGGATGTAACAATTACACAGTCCTGAGTGAAGCAGACCGCGCTCAAGGACACATAGCGATCAACAGCAATTATAGATGCGACAGGTATGACCTGGTACCAGGTTGGTATCGCTTCCAAGGAGCTGCCGGATATCGGATGGCGGACAAATGTGTTCCCGTAAATCACTGCGGCACTGCTGCTTCAGGTTGGCTTAGTGGCTCACACCCGACCGTCGCTGAAGGTGTGGTCACTCGTAAAGTCTGTTATCATTATTATAGCTATTACTGGTCAAGCAACTGCTGTCTCTGGAGTAACAATATTAGAGTCAGGAACTGTGGAGCTTTCTTTTTGTATGAGTTACCAAAGCCGCCTTCTTGCGATCTTCGTTATTGTGGTAACGGCAGCGCAGGTAAGTTGCCTTGTTTCCTTCTTTGAGTGTGTCAGTCAGCAATCAGTCATAAGGCAATCGTCATCATCAATCATCAAACGAAGTTTGAAACATTCTATAGAGGTGGTTCAGTGCCATCTTAACTTTTCGAATTTAAGGTGGTTCTGAAGCTCTCTGAATGACAATAAGGCTGTATCTTATCAATCTGAACATAATTCTTACTGGTAATACGTAAAATATGCGTTTACAGAAGCTTCCATGTTATGCAGTTCTTATATCGTATTAATAAAAATATTACAATCCTTCTTTTCCTCTAGTTTTTTTATCAATAACATCCAACATTTATATTGGAGAGCAGGGATGACGCAGTGTTGAGAGCGCTCGCCGGCCCGGGCTCAATTCCAGCCCGATGCCATATGTGGGCTGAGTTTGTTGTCTGTTCTCGACTCGCTCCGATGGTTTTTCTCCGTGTCCGCCTCTTTTCCTCTTTCCATAAAAACTAACATCTCCAAATTCCAATTCGAAGAGGACAGAGGACCCGCATGAAAACCAGCAAGGCTGATGTGGCTTCCTCTCTAAATATCTGCTTTAATTTTTTCTACGAAATACGGTATTTTTCTCTTGTCATTCTGTCATTAAAAGGTACCAAGTGTACTCTCCCAACCCCAACAGAGGACAACTTACGTACTCTCTATTGTCTCCGTCTCTGAGCATTGTCGTTCAGAGTGAGCCAAAACTCAGGGAGCCTAAGCAATGACGAAGGCGGCCCGGAGGACAACGCCTGTTAAAAAGTGAATCTATATTTTACCCTGGAATTTCGCAATTGTTTAGATTTGCTCAGTGCTCCTATCAATAGCAGAAGTTGCTCAAACTAAATATGTAATGCCAGAGTTCAATGCCATTAACAATACAAGAAGTTAGTCGTCGTCTTTTGCGTCCTCTAAAATATGCAGAACTTAGACCTTTCACTGAACACCATAATTGATATAAAAAAAAAAAATCCTCAATGGGCCGTTTCCGAGTTACCTTTTGCCCCTGTTTAAAGACAAGTCTTCCTGAAAAG
Source organism: Orbicella faveolata (assembly GCF_042242905.1). Lineage (NCBI taxonomy): Eukaryota > Metazoa > Cnidaria > Anthozoa > Scleractinia > Merulinidae > Orbicella > Orbicella faveolata. The sequence continues at coordinate 11,061,225 of NW_028301578.1, read as the reverse complement.
CCTCTCGTATAAAATAGAGTTTTGTATTTTCATGAAAATGAACCTGTAGACCATACCCATTTTCATATGAATGGTTTCGTACAGGACACATTTTGGTACAGAGGCAAAAGGCAACTCGGAAATGGCCTATTCATACCCCTAAGCGACACTACATGGATACTTAGCCTTCGGTAACGGAAACAAGTGACAATTGCTTCTTTCAACATGGCGAAATTCTTCAAGGTTAGGGTCAGTTGTTCATTTAAATTATCTTTGGGGTATCTTTTCTCACTACAGCGTACACTTGTCCAGCGCTGACTGCACCATCCAATGGAATAAAATTTGGATGCCCAGAGAATGCAGCAATGTACAATGATACAGTCTGTCAGTTCTCGTGTAATGATGGCTATATAGGGAGTGGTTCTCGAGCAAGGAGATGTCAGCTTAATGGAACTTGGAGTGGACAAGATTTTACTTGCCAAAGTAGGTATTACAAACCTTGCAATAAATTCTTTAACTTTTTGATATAACTACTTGGTTTTCGAAATGCAAACCATTTGACAAAAAATTCAGTGTAGGAGAAAAATCAAATGGCACACAAATTCTCGGTATGAAGTTTTCCAATATTTTGTTACACCTTGCAAGGTTGCTCTTGTTTTCCAGAAATTCCGAAAAAATGCTGTTCTTTTCGCTACTAGATTGTCCTGGAAGCTCAAGCCAGAATTTTGAGTCGAATGGAAAGCACTCACTCTAGTCCGCGAGTATATAACAGACCTACAATAGGGCGGTGGTTTTTACGGCTTTTTTTAACGGATAATAATTGTATTCTTTATGGACTTGATTATATTCCTTATTGACTTATAGGACTTAGGCAATGTCCATGGTTTAATTTTTTTTCTTAGGAATTTAGGGTGTTTATGATGACCATAAACAACAAAAACGGACTGAGGTTTGCATATTACTAGCTACGGCCCGGCAAATAGCAACTGATTACATGCTGATGTGGTGACACTGATTCAAGCTACTTGTAAATCTAACTAAGGCAACAAAGCCGAAAATTTAGTGTTTAAAGTTTTTAACACTTTTTTAGATGAGTTTCAAAATTAGCTTTAAACTTAACCTGGTCACTTGCTAATAGCAAACTAAGGGTTATGTTACTTCTCATTTAGAGCTAATAATCCGCGAATAACGTGTATTTTTATCTTCCTATCCATTAACAATGCCCTAATATGTTGAAATCCCTGCACGAGAGTAATTCCCCGGCTGGGATTCTACGCAACAAGTGTAGGAGATCTGTTTGTAACACAAGCATAATGTGACAGTCACGCAAAGTATTGACTTATTCCCCATTTAGCTGTCACGTGCCCGACGTTATCACTACCGGCCAACAGTAAGCTATTGGGCTGTAGTACAACAGAGATGCCATATGGTACCGTATGCAGGTTTTCTTGTAATGATGGATTTGAAGCGAAAGGTTCAGTGGTTAGAAGATGTACAGAAAATGGAACTTGGAGTGGAACCGACCTTGTCTGCACAGGTAATTATTACTGTCTGGTAATTACTGCTTATTCAACGTTTTCAAGAGGTGGTCTATAACAAACTATGATTGGTTAGTTTGCTACTAGCTGCTGCAAAATTTTGGTGATATAACTCGCGCCCTGATTGGCTAGTCCGGTCGTTTTACAACAGGCTTTGTAAATATCGTCGTATACTTCGCGCTAAATTAGTTTTAGACCAAAAAAATATATAAGAAACGGTTGAGCGCGTGTTTTTCACAAAAAGTGATCCAAACACTGGAGAAAGCTTGGGTGAATTCGAGTTTGAACGTGAAGTAACTAGGATATATCGGGATTCATAGAATAACGCATTATCCTTTGATGAACGCCGGTTTACCGTACACTACAAGCCAACCGTGTTTTTGCTTCGTCCGTTGAGAGGATAAGGGCTACGCGCTAGATGGCGAGAAGTGCTGATCACATAGACGTGCATAAGCTTATCAAATGTTCATTTCGCTGCTTGACTGCCTAAAGTTCTGGTTCCGATCAAAGTATATCAAAAATTCAAAGTTATGTGTGCAATCAGAAAATCTATACGACTTTCCGCTTATGCATGGTTGGCACACAAGTCCTTTTGGCCATCTTAGATCGTTAATCGATACAAGATCTCCAATTGATCTCTTTCGCCACCATTCAAGATTGCTATTCGATCTTAAATTGTGGAGTGTTATTTCTTAACTGCTGTCGGTGACGAGTGATCTTACGCATCAAGGTAGAGATGCATGGATCAATCGATACACGATCGTAGAATATGTCGATGTGATCAAATCCATGGAGATCTTTCTTACATCAAGGACCCCATGTGAAGGCCCTTGTGTAAGGAAGGGTTTCTTTTTTTAAGGCACCTATATAAAGGCCTTTGAATATACTGAATTAAAGTCCTTATATAAAGACTTTAGTACACACTCTAATAAATCTCCTTATACAAAAGTATTTGTGCAAAGCTCCTTGTATAAGGTTAACTGTACCAAGGCCCTTGTTTGATGGTCCTTTTATACAGTCATTGCTAGAGGGCCTAGTATCAAGGCCCTTGTATACAGGTCCTTATACTAAAACGTAATTGTATAAATTGCTTTCTTTTGAGGTCCTTAAGTAAATCCATTATATTAATGCTGATGTTGAATATTTTAAGGTATTTGCGGTGCCGTCGAGGCCCAAGGAGCATCTTTTTGAAAAAGGACGCCTTTTCGACCGACAGAGGCGCTTGAGTCCAAGATCAATTGAGTAAAACACGCTTTGAGCCCCATGCGTCAAAATCCTTACTAGTCTAAGCATATGTGCTATGCACTAATTAATTGGAATAATTTTTCCTCTTCTCATGACCTGTATTCTGAAAAATATCTTTTCATACGATAGTGATCAACTCGACAACAAGATCTTTGATGTACATAATACAATAGTAATACAGTAATTTAGGTTTTGTGTAGGTAGTTTAATAAGTGTTATAGAAATCGGTTGTTTTCAATATGAGACTAGAGGCTAAATACACGGTTGGGTTTTGGAGTTAGCTCCAGGCTTTTCATGCTTATCCCTTTCCATGTTGGTACAATGTAATGAGAAATACAGTGTTGATTACCCTTAGGTTGGGGCTTAGGGTGGAGGGGAGAGGGGTGGTCAAGGAATCATGTAAGGGTAGAACGTAGGTGCTAGACTTCTACTGGCGAAGGTAAATGGTAACCCTGTGAAGATAACTAGGCTGTGATCAAGATAAGTCGTAAACCTGTGATCAAGATAAGTGGTAACCCTGTGATCAAGATAAGTGGTAATCTTGTTGTCAAGGTAAGTGGTAAAACTGTGATCAAGGTAAGTGGTAAAACTGTAATCAAGGTAAGTGGTGATCCTGTGATCAAGATAAGTGGTTAACCTGTTATCAAAATAAGTGGTAAACCTGTCATCAAAATATGTGGTAAGCCTGTTATCAATGTTATTGGTGTAAGGTAAGATCAGCAATTCATCAGTCATGCAGCTTATTCTTTTAAAGAACAACAGACTCAGAATCTGATAAAAAGCAAACCTATTGCAGTCTTGAGTTAGTTTTCAACGAAGGAGGCAGTTTAATGAGTAATACAATCTATAAAACCCAAAAGCTACAAGCGGGTGCTTTGACAAGCTGTTTATTTTACTTTTCCAGCTACAAATAACAAATAACTGTTTACAATCATGCACATGCTAATAATGTATTCTTCTGTTTACTTTGTGTTTACCTCCAGTTCTTCTCCATGATGCTACTCAGGCTCGTTTTCAGGTTTTTCAGCAGGGCCTGCGCTCTTGGGGTCCCTCCTCCGGGAGACGTTCCAGCACTCGCTCCTATGTCCCCGATGACGTAAGCGAAAACGTCAACACACACCCTGCCCTGGTTATCGCTTTCGGACCAGTTCTTCAAGTCTTCGCCGAACCAGACCCTAAGCTCCATATATGGATGCAGATACAGCAGGTAGTCAAAGTTGGAGAAGACCTGCTCGTCAGAAGGCTTATCGTCCACTACGGGCATGGTGTACCACAATCCTGATCCATGCTTTATAAACTGCTCCAGGGGAAATATCACGTTGTCGTGTCTGTCGGTTATGATGACGTTTAAAGGGTGTGCCTTAAAGGAGCTGTAACCATGGCAACCCCAGCGGCTGTTATAGGCGACGTCAGAGACGCACCTCACCTCGCAGCTTCAGGGCACCGACTAGCATGCCTTGCGCACCTCGGTATATCACGTGACCTGGACGGTTGTTTCTGGCCTCGAAGCATACAGGATGGTGACCATAGTTGATTTGATACCAAGCAGCTTCGCCTTTAGGAAAATTCAAACAACAATCAGAACTTATTAAATAAACTATGCCACAATATCGTAAAGAATTTTTCTGATCTACAAAATTACTTTCAAAGTCAAGAGTAGATCAAGAATTTTAAATGTAGAAATAACATTAACTCGGAAAAATATCCGAGTTCCAGATGGGATTTGAACCCACGACACTCCGTGTTCTAGCCCGACGCTCTAACCACTGAGCTACTGGAGCCTCTATGATGAACAAGGATGAAATGTGAGTCTTTGACTGGAACCGCATCGCGCGGTCACACAGCCAAATGATGACTTGGCACTCATGAACTCAGTAACTGCATCGCGCAGTCACATTGAGGAATCTCAAAGATGCAACCAGACACCCTCTAAAGTGAATATTATAAGGAACTTCAAATGTAGAAACAACATCAACTCCGAAAAAAACCAGACTGAAAAAAAAAAATAGCCGCGATGCGGTTCTAGTCAAAGACTCACATTTCACCCTTGCTTACCATAGAGTCTCCAGCAGCTCAATGGTTAGAGCGTCCGGCTGGATTACGATGGGTAGTTGGTTCAAAGCTCATTTGGATCTCGAATTTTTTTTCCAAATTGAAAAGAGAGTCTTAAGATAGCGATGGAATCTCAGTTATTTGATGTTCGGCTATTCTCAGCTATCACTTAAAATTTTAGCCCACTTCTCAACTATCAGCTATTTGAGTCATTTTTTTTTTCAGCTCAAAGTCAAAATTTTGAACATTTTCAATTAGCAGTTGAAATCTTTTCAGCTTCTCTAGACTTCACAAAGAAGTAATATTAAACCGTCAATAAACTAGGGTTGTTACTACTTAAGAAGATTAACTAAAAAGGGATTCCTTATATCGAAAGGAAAATGCACGTTTTGTGCTCCTGTGCAGCAGAAAACGCAAAGAAATGATCGCTTTATTAATAAAAAACCCTTCAGCCAAGGAAATGAGGCTTTTACGTAATATAGGAAAGCGTTCCAACTGCAAATGTATAATCTCTTGACAAGAAATTTTGGACCGTATTTTTTACGTTGATTTACGTACAGAAAAGTAGAAGAGATTTTGAATTTTATGCAACCATCCGTTTTTTTGATGCAAACCTTACTCACTTTTAAGAGGTTTTTAAGACATATAGTTATTGTAGTGAATGAAGAAAAAAATTGATATCTTGCAATTGTGATTACTTACGAAACTTGGAAGAAAAGACAAAGTCCACTGTAATGATAGAATGACGAATTTATGAACACATTTAAAAACGCACCTTGAAATACCTTGTAAAACAAGAATGCAAGAAGAGCATGCAGGTTTTATCAAAGACGATGTCATTTTCGTGTGATGGAATATGGGTCGACTGGCGATGTCTTCTCCTTTGTTTCAAGGAGGCCTTTGAATGCGAGGACGAGTAGAAATGTCACAATCGGTTACGCAAAAATATTTGCATAGATTCTAATTTTCTTCAAGAAATTAATAAGAATATTAAATCTGATTGATTTAACGGAAATAAACATTCTGTTGGAAAGAATTAAACAATTAGATGCTTGTATTTACATGTTTTTCCCACAAGAAAAGGCACAACTCTAATCCACTTTTTTGCTCGAATATTTCTATCGTTCGTGGGTCGTGGGTACAACTCGTGGGTGATTTAAGAATTTGATTCTGTTGTTAGTTGCTGTTTAGTTATTAGCGTAGCCCTGAACACACTTCAACGCAGCACAACTCTAATCCACTTTTTTGCTCGTAAATTTCTAACAGTCGTGGGTGGTGGGTACAACTCGTGGGTGATTTAAGAATTTGATTCTGTTGTTAGTTACTGTTTAGTTATTGGCGTAGCCCTGAACACACTTCAACGTAGCGTGGTGCAGGCCCGCGGTGTCCCTTCTATTGTTACGTGTTGCTACAAAGAAGTGTCCCACACACCTGTTGAAGTTACCTTTCGTTTATTGAAAAGACGAGATATGTTTTCACACGATTGTTTCCCACCCACCGGATTTTGGTGTGTAACGCTAGTCACTTTAGCAAATGTAAGCCTCCATTGTTAGTTCCGAAATATGTTCTCTAGGCACGCGCACACTGAAGGAATTGTGTGAGTGGGGTCTGCGGGGGAGAAGAAGTTGTTAAACTGGATTGAGAGGAGAGGAGAATTTGTGCTGTGGTGCTCTCTCTACATTTGGAAACTTGTCTTTGACGACAAAACAGTTGTTCTCGCCTCTGGAAGTAGGCTTAATACCAGCTTGATGCTCTCTGTTTGAGCCTGACTTTGATATGCAGTTGGCCATTTTAAAGTGTACCGTGTCACGAAAATTACGATAACGTGCTCACCAAGGATCGGGCAGCTTTTGATACCATGGTTGTAGCAAGTGATAGAGTGGTTGTAACAACCCATCAAAATCTAAGTGCTGGAAACTCTTTTGAGCCACCTTAAGTGGTATCTTTTGGGGTTCTAATTAAGCTTGAGTAAGTCCTACATTAGTCTCCTTTTGAAGTTAAATTCAAATTTTCCGACGATCATCCCTGACCTTTTCATATGGGAGCTTCCCTGGGTTCCAAATGTCTAACAGGAAGTGACAGTGAAGGGGTGAAGGAGTGATGAGGCGCAATCACTTCACCACTGCAACTTGGAAAATAATATTTTCTAAGTTAAAAAGGAAAACGCTAGCAAAGATACAAAAAATGTAAACAATTTAGAAGAAGTCACTCCCATCCAGACAATACAAACAGGAAAAGAATTCGTGATTATCTTTACTGAGAAACACGGAAGCACACTCCTTACAACTATCACTGAAGGACAAACTCTTGACAATTTTCTTCATAATAGTTTTTCTTACTTTCTCAAAGAACGTTCTTTTACAAGGCAGTAATGTGTTCATATAACTCCGTCCTTCACTGCAATCAAGAAAGCATTTTAGAGATTCCAAGTGCATATTGGTCACGCTTTGCTTTGCACGAACAACAAGTTGTCAATCAAGCGGTGCACAGTTTGTCTGAGTCGAGCGGTCGGTGGTGTTTTTAGCACAAGCGTTGTGTTTTATTCCAGATATGGCTGAACTGTTAGAATAAGGAGAGAAATGAAAACATTCATTGTATTGTGCTTCTCGCTTTGCCTTGTGGGAGGTAGTGAAGGTATGTCATAATTTATGCTTTGCTTATAACGCATCCACTGATTTCGCATGGTTCAAGTCCGGTGTTATACAATCTCGACATGTTCTAAAGATTGAATCACTTTCCTTTTAGACTAAGTGAAGAAAAGTTCAGGCATAGCTTTCGAGGAATGGGTCTGATTTCTATTCATCCGTCCTTATTTCATAATTTCAAATGTTCTAAACGATGACAAACATGGACTACCGCTAATATTATGATAAGCAAAATTTAGTGAGCCTCTCAATAAACTGTTCGACGTGTGTCTAGAGAAACATCTGTTTTGGTTTCTCAACTCTTTACATGCTTTTATATAATGTGATTTCTTGCAAAACTAAGCTAGTTGCCACAACTTTCTGCAAATCTGTTTCAAAACTTGGGTTAAATTGCAATTCATTCCAATGATACTCGGATGAGGCTCTGTCTCGTAATCAAAAATTCTGAGATTCATTTTCATATTGTTCGTGATACTCTTGCTTTCTCATAACCAGTTTCTGATTTCGAAAGTTTAATCATTTCTCTTCAATGTTTTCTTCATAATAAGCTTGTAAGTTTACCGTACGTAGGTGTTAAGTTTCCGCAACGATGGCGAAAATATGGCCTTAGATTCGGTAGAAAGAAGACAAAGAAAACACAATTTTAATCACATTGCAAGTAAAGTTATATGAAAGTTCCTGAATTTTAAACTGCGTAGAATGATATAATGATATGAATGATAATGTAAACAACTCAAGCAGTAGTGAAAATAACGCCCGATAAAAGTCATGTAGACAGCTGCTTTAGTCGCCTACATAACTGCCATGATTATTCATACGTTGCCGTTCCTGGGCCAGTATAACACACGACATCTGGTTGGATACGCACGCAATGTATCAACGTAAAATACCTTCGCCACCCTGTTGCACCATAACACATCTTGCAACATATTCCAAAGTTGGTAAGCATTTGAAAGAGGTACGTAACAACTACACTATGTTGCCTGCGAATGTCTAGGCCTAAGCGGCCATTATGAAGTCCACAATTGCAATTTAATAAACGCTGGTAACAATATCTAAGATAAAAAACAAGAACATTGTATTGGCATCTCTTCAATAAAGTTACTATTGAGGGCCGAACGTAACGATCCTCGGTTTAAGTATTGAGTTTTAGCACTTCCATTTCCTTCGTAGCTTATATGCTTCCGCGCGCAAACAAGTAATAGTTTGTATTTTAAGTCTTGTCGAGGTATTGAACAGGCACGAGAAGCAGATGAAGGAAGAAAAAGCCGTTTCTTTCTTAGAAAATGCCGGACTCTGAAAAAATAATCGAGCGGTCTGACTCGGCAGTCGAGCGAGACCAAGCCAAACACAAAATTGGTCTTGAAATGTATAAACAAAATGTTTATGAGATTAATTAATTTAAAAAATTAATTTTTCTCAGTCTCAAAATAATTGTTCATACAGATTGATGTCAGGAATGCAACATCAAAGCATCACTTCTTTAAGTCATTTAAAATAAACACGTAAGCTTAAGTCTCCGGGCACAGCAGCGAGCAAAGTATAACTCACTACAGCTCACGGCCAACTGTATCGCAGCTATAAGGTGGCTCCCACACTACATCAAACTGATTTGAGAAGCACCAACTACAGAGGACACAAATTCCTTTTATTCTAAACCCGAATCGAATGGCCTCCACTGTTGACCGCAACCGTAGGTTTTCTGACCGTATTTTTCAACTCCTGCAATATTCAAGTCAACGTTCAACTTTTCGTCTCACAGGGCTGCTCTGATGACCAAAACTGACTTGATTTTCCAGCATTTTCTCTAAGATTTGTAGATTTCGCAGTTCAACTCTGCTTTTGCTGTAAGTTTTCACTCCACGAGAAGTGAGTTTGACATGGGCGTGATTTTCTTAGGCCAAAAACAACTCTTTGCTACGCATAGCAACCAATGGGAATGCGGCTTTATCTTGTACAGACAATAGATTAAGTCAGGTTGCTATTTTCTTGTTTCCCAAAGTGGGCAAAGGCCGGCTTTCGAGTTATGTGGAAGATTTTGAGATAAAGAAAAGCTTTTTTCTGTAGCAGTTTGTTTCTATATTCTATAAAACAATTAGATTCTATGTTACGTTGCCGTGACTCTGTTCAATAATAGATCACAGAAGACTTCAAAATGTGGTAAGAACACCAACCGGCTATCGCCTCCGGCGTTACTTTTTTGTTCTGTTGCCACATTTTGACGTCATCTATGCTCTATTACTAAACAGACGCAGGGCAACATGGAATCTATTCGTTAAATAGAAGATATCGTTCCGACTTTTAAACAATCATCTTCGTTACAAGCCATCGGCGAACTTGTGACTGCTAGAAATCATCATGTCCATTCTCTTAATATTCAATTAGCAAAATTCATTTCATCTTGCTTTGATTTTGATCTTCTTTCAAATCAAACCGATGTAACTTGATTGCTTTATCATAACCTTCTTATGATGTTCACGATAATCATTATTGTTTTAATTTTAGTCTACAAAAACTTTTGCAACACTGTATGTTTATATGATCACGTTAATAAAACCAGTTGTTATTGTTGTGGTTTTTGTAGGTCAGAGCACCGCTACCCCAAGTGTGGCATCGTTCAGTCCAATAACATTCGTGGAATCGTCCGCTACAGCACTAAATGTGGGATCACCCAGCGGAGAAATAAGTAGGGAGACGTCCAGCACAGGAAACACTGTGGAATCGTCCAGTGCAGCTATTAATGTGGTATTACCCAGCGGCACAATAGATGTGCCATTGTCTTGCGTAACAGTTCAGACATCAAATGGAGGATCCTCCACCGCAGCATCATTTACGACTGCTGCATTGCGCTCAGCGTCACAGCCAGTAAACCCATCGCAAGTCAGTACAGCACCCATCTCAACCACTAAGACCGGCGTGGAACCAACGATAGCATCAACACTAAAACCAACAATAACGTCTTCTGTAAATGGTAAGTAATACTTATGGTGAATGGTTACAACTGCGCTAAGTTCAGTTGCCTTATACTGTCTTCAAGATTCCACCGGAAAAAAGAGAAGTTTTAATTTGTCGATTCGACAAATGGATATTTTTATTCGCGATTCCACTAACGTAACTAACCACGTTTGCCTCTACCGGTCGCTAGAAAAAAAATTATGACTGATGTTATTGATTAAAATGACAACTAATAGCCAATGTGTTATGTATGGTAGCTTAGGTAGCCTCGGTACTAGGGTGTACGTTGGCCTCGTTATGATGTATACATAAGGAAGAATGACTTTCAAAATAAACGGTTATTTTGTTCTTGTGGTACGTTGCTGTCTACTTGTTGAAACAGAATGAACATTACTTCCGGTGCGCGGTACTCCCGAGATCCTTCGGGGTGTACGCGCGGTACAGTTCGAGGCACGATTCATCAAATGGTAGCCCTAAGCTCAGAAAATGTAGCGTGTAGACAGCCTCTCTATTTTTCAACGCACGTGAAAGTAAAAACGAGCGAGGTTACCGCGAGGCAGTCATTTAATTCACTATTAATGATATAGTTACTCAAATAAAACACCTCAAAAAAGACAAATGATTGTGGAGAATAAATGAAAAATAATAATAAATTCTAGTGATACTAGGACGGGGCCTTGCCTCATAATAAATTCTGAGATTCATTTTGACGTCTTTCACTGTTCACTGGACCGTGATGCGGCGTATTATTATTCTTCTTTGTAGAAAAGTGAGCGTTAAGTGGCTAAACAAGAATTCTTTAATTAAAAAGGAAACATGTTTTTTACGTAAAGTAAATTTGGAAAATTTGCTTCATGCAAAATAATGCGCATCGTTTTCATTTTGGAGGAACATGCTATTGAGAAGAGTGAAATATCTATCTAATATTTTATACTCTTTTCAAGCAATTTATTTGCCATGCTCAACGAACGAAATTTAATTTTGCTGGAGTTCATTGCCTGCGAGATTTCTTTCGATCAAGTCGGGGATTCAAGCCAAGAGTGTATCGTGTTGTAGAGAGGCGCGACCCTATACGGGCGAAACATTTATACGTATACTTACTTATTTTGGGGGACAAATTCAAATTCTTTTAAAGCATTATAGCGAACTATGTTCAAATTTATAGTGTGTCACTTAATTCCAAGAGCCTAAATCCCTGCCCCGGGAATAGTCCGGGACTTTGATGGGAAGCTGGCTCTGTAAACTGGGTGTTAAAATTACACAGTTCTGAGCGAAGCAGTTCCTGTTGAACAATGTCAGCGATCCAAGATGACCGCTTTTGTCATTTTCGCTCATGACTCATTGTGTTTTTATTTGTCACTACTGTTTCGTTAAGAAATGCAGTTTGCAGTTCTGTCGTTACTGCGGCCAACTGATGTGTCCTTATTTTCAGTGGATGGGTGTAAAAATTACACAGTCCTGAATGAAGCAGACCGCGCTCAAGGACACATAGTGATCAACGCCAGCAGTTATAGATGCGATAGGGATGACCTGGTACCAGGTTGGTATCGTTTCCAAGGAGCTGCCGGAGATCAGATGGCGGACAAATGTGTTCCCAGACGTCACTGCGGTACATACCATCCAGGTTGGCTTAATGGCGCACACCCGACAGTCGCTGAAGGTGTGGTCACTCGTAGAGTCTGTTATCGTAACAGTTATAAATTCTGGTACCAGTCAAGAAACTGCTGTTACTGGAGTAACAATATTAGAGTCAGGAACTGTGGAGCTTTCTTCGTGTATGAGCTACAAAACCCGCCTGTTTGCAATCTTCGTTACTGTGGTAACGGCAGCGCAGGTAATTTACCTTGTTTGCCTTTTTGAGTGTGCCAGTCAACAATCAGTCATCAAGCAATCATCATCATCAATCATCAATCAAAGTTTGAAAACATTCTCCAGAGGTGGTTCAGTGCTATCTTAACATTTCAAATTTAAGGTGACTTTGAAGTCTTTCGACTCTTACTCTTACAGGTAATACGTAACATATGCGTTTACAGAAGCTTCCATGTCTTACAATTCTTACCGTATTAGTAAAAACATTACAATCATACCTATCCTCTGGTTCTTAATCATTAACAGCCAACATTTACATCGGAGAGCAAAGATGGCGCAGTGGTGAGAGCGCTCGCTGCCCACCAATGTGGCCCGGGTTTTGTTCCGGCCCGGTGCAATATGTGGGTTGAGTTTGTTGCTAGTTCACGATCACCTTGCTCCGAGGGTCATTCTCCGGGTTCTCGGGTTTTTCTCCCTCCGCAAAAAGCAGCATCTCCAAATTCCAGTTCCACCAGGACGCAGGAGTCACATGAAAACCAGCTAAGGCCGATGTGGCTTCCTCTCTAAATATATATATCTGCTTTCCCTATTACTACGAAACATGGTACTTTTCAGTTTTCATTCTCTCAATGAAAGGTACCAAATGTACTTTTTCTAACCCAACAGCGGCTTCCATGATAATTTGGCGCAAAACTTAGCTTTCTTGAAAGAAAGTGTTTTACGTACGTCTCTGTTCCGTGCTCTCCATTGTAGTTTAGAGTGAGAAAAAAAATTAGGTAGCTTATAAAATAAGCAAAGACGACGGGGACCCAGAGGACATCGCCTAATAAAAAGTGAATGTATATTTTACCCTAAAACTTCGCAATTGTCTAGATCTGTTCAGTGCGCCCATCAAAATCAAAACTTGCTCAAATTAAACGTGCAATACCAGAGTTCAATGCCATTAAGAATAAAAAAAATGCAGAGGTCTTTCGCGTCCTCCAAATATGCAGAATTTAGTCATTTTACGTTGTTATTTTGCAGAGGACGACTAAGAAACGTACAAAGGGTTATAACGCACACGCACAGCCATTATTCTGCTTATTAAGGCCTTTGTTTGCTGGCGTTCTCGTTGTCGTTGCCGTCGTGGTTTGCTTACGATCCCCAGTGACCAAATGCAATTAAATAACCATGTGCGAACATTACACCTTTTTGCACAGGAATCAAGAAAAAAGCCATGCGTGTTACTGAAATTCATTTCTTCCTCTTAAAAGCAATCTTTAAGACGTTCGCGCTAACTGTTTCTGCGCATCCTTACAGCGTACGCAAATTCACACGCCACGTCATGCATGAGCGCGCACGCTGAGTAATAAAATGAACAATGGTAGGGCAGATGGCCATTGCAATAGCTTTTCCTGGATTTAACGATCTTGAACGTTCGGTGACCCCTAATTCTTTTTTGATGGATCATTTTCTCTAGCGATTTTTTACGTTTAGCGAGAAAATGAAGAAAATCTATCCACTGAAAGTTTGAATTTTTTGCAAAACGCACCATCGAATTCCGTTCTTTTTAGGTTCCATATTTTGTCTGTGCGACGGTTTCAAATGCCTTTTGAAGGGTTAAGTTTTGTGGAAACATTGGTAATATTTGGAATTATTTACTCAACAGAGGTCGTTTGCCTCAGTTGACTCACCTTCGATACTTTTAACTTTAAACCTCTGTTGACCATGCTGAATAACGTGCGCCAATTTTTCAAAATCAGGGTAGTTTTCCACACGCTTTATCTCCGAAACGACGTCGGTGACACCCAATTTTTTTGGCATTTCTGTAACAGGTAAATCATTATCTAATTGCAGTAAAAAATTTTAAAAAATCTACTGACTGGAAATTTTCGCGCGAACGTCCTTAAAACACACCAGAATAACTATAGCTAGTTAGGTTAAAGTCAAATATCTAAAGAACGTAGCGTGTTTGCTTTAGACATTCGAGAAAGTATACATGCAAACATGGCGGTCCATCAGGCCGACGTTCATCTCCAGTTTCTCATACTACAATTTTTTATAGATCTCCACCCCCCCTGCCCCCCCCTCCCCGTGGATAGAAAGCTAGATCACCGCAAGTTAATTCTCCAGAATTTAATCGCCACACCCATTCATCCGGATATTTTCTTCACTCTCCAGCGTGCTGCGCATTTATCACTCGTGACTGACTGGGCTTTGGTATTTGTAACTACTGTTTAGTTACCAATGGCAGTTTTGTTGTTACTGTAGCCAACTGATGTGTCCTTACTTACAGTGGATGGATGTAAAAATTACACAGTCCTGAACGAAGCAGACCGCGCTCAGGGACACATAGTGATCAACGCCAACTATAGATGCGATCACTGGGACCTGGTGCCAGGTTGGTATCGTTTCCAAGGAGCTGCTGGAGATCGGATGGCGGACAAATGTGTTCCCGAAAATCACTGCGGTACTTACTATCCGGGTTGGCTTTCTGGCGCACACCCTACAATCGCCGAAGGTGTGGTCAATCGTAGAATCTGTTTTTCCTGGTCATACTCCTGCTGTTATTGGTATCATAATATCAGAATAAAGAATTGTGGTGCATATTTCGTGTACGAGTTACCAAGGCAGTATTACTGCTATGCTCGGTTTTGCGGTAACGGAAGCCCAGGTAAGTTTCTCAGGATGTTTTTAATTATTTCAGTCAGCAGCCAAAACATCAAGTTACAGCAAAGATTTAAATTTGTTTAGGCAACACGTTTTCACTCTTGCGGAACAGGTTAAATCGATGGTTAATTTAATTGTATTCTTCTGGAGAAAAGGTGATTGTCGAAAACCACTTTCAATAAGCCTCTGTTTGCTTTAGAGATTCGAGAAAGTCTGCGTTCAGATATGGTGGCCCATCAGGCTGACGTTCATCTCCGGTTTCCGAGACTATTATTTATAGATCTCTACTCCCCCTGTATGGAAAGCTAGTTCACCGCAAGTTACTCCTCCAGGATTTAATCACCATGCCCATTCATCCTGCGTGCTATACGTTTATCACTCGTGACTCACTCGGTTTTGGTATTTGTAAGTAATATTTAGTTACCAAATGCAGTTTTGTCGTTACTGTAGCCAACTGATGTGTCCTTACTTACAGTGGATGGATGTAAAAATCACACAGTCCTGAGTGAAGCAGATCGCGCTCAAGGACACATAGTGATCAACACCAGCAATTATAGATGCGATAAGGACTTGGTACCAGGCTGGTACCGTTTCCATGGAGCGGCCGGAGATCGGATGGCGGACACATGTGTTCCCATGAACCACTGCGGCACTCACGAACCAGTTTGGCTTTCTGGCGCACACCCTACAATCGCCGAAGGAGTGGTCACTCGTAGAGTCTGTTATCACTGGTACAACTACTGTTGTAATCGGTATGAAAATATCAGAATAAAGAACTGTGGTTCACATTTTGTTTACGAGTTGCCGAGAACGTATTACTGCAATACTCGGCATTGCGGTAATGGAAGAGCAGGTGAGTTTCCTAGGATGTTTTAAATTGTTTCAGTAAGCAGCCAAAACATCCAGTTGCAGTGAGGATTTAAATTTGTTTAACCAACACGCTTTTACTGTTGCGGAACTGGTTGAATTGGTGGTTCAACTAGTTTTCTCAATTGTCAACAAATCTTGACAAAGATTCCTTTCGATATCTTTGATATTGGGGTAAAAAACAAATCGAATGTGGTTTAGCGTGGTCTGTACTCTTATCGACAACGAGCACGCGTCATCACAGTGGTCAAAATGTTGGGGACTCACAAGGCTGCGCCTTGTGGGTCCGCAACAAATTTTGACCACTGTGATGACGCTAAGCCACATCAAACCACATTCGATTTGCTACTTTTAACTTAACATGCGTGTTCACTTGCTGAGAGCAAACTTAAGATTACGTTACTTCTCGTTTAGATCTAGACCGTAAGTTTATTCTACTCAGTTGCCTAATATTTTGAAGTGTGTGCACAAGAGTTATTCACTGGGACTTTACGCAACAAGTGTTACAGATCTGTTCGTCACACAAGTATGATGTGGCAGTCACGCAAACTATTGATTTATTCCCTATTTAGCTGTCACGTGCCCGACGTTACCATTACCGGCCAACGGTAAGTTATTGGGCTGTAGTACAACAGAGATGTTATATAGCACCGTATGCAGGTTTTCTTGTTATGAAGGATTTGAAGCGAAAGGTTCAGTGGTTAGAAGATGTACAGAAAATGGAAACTGGAGTGGAACTGGCCTTGTCTGCACAGGTAATTATTACCGTCTTATTACTGCTTATTCAACGCTTGCAGTTCAAGTGTTGTGCTATAACACATTATGATTGTTTAGTTTGCTTTTCCCTAGCGTAAAATGTTGGTGACATAGCTTGCGCCCTGATTGGCTGGCTAGGAGGATACTACGCAAATATCGTCGCATACTTTTTGTTGGCTTGGGTTTAGAACAAACAACCAGGAAACGGCCGAGCGCTTTTTTTTTTTTTTTACAAAACGTGATCCAAACACTAAAGAAAGCTAGAGTGAATTCGAGTTTGAACGTAAAGCAAAAAGGGTATATTGGGATTTACACACAAACACATTATCCATTGATGAACACTTAACTTAATCGTTCACTATAACCTGTCCCTTTTATTCGTCTGTCGAGAGGAAAATGGCCATGCGCTACAGGGCGAGAGGAGCTTATTAAAAAGTAGTGCATAAGCTTATCTAACGTCCATTTCGTTACTTGACTGCCTAAAGTTGTTTATGTTTTCGATCAAACGTATATCAAAAATTCAAAGTTATGTATATAACAGAATATCTTTACTATTTTCTGCTTATACATGGCTCGTATACAAGTCATCTCGGCCATCTTGGATTGTTAATTGATACAAGATCGCCAATTTATCTCGTTCGCCACCATTCAAGATTGCTATTCGATCTTAAATCGTGGAGTGTTATTTTTTATGACTACTGTCGGTGACGACTGATCTTATGCATCAAGGCAGAGACGAATGGATCAATCGATACACGATCGTAGAATATGTCGATGTGATCAAATTCATGAAGGACCCTTCTCATATCAAGGACCCCATGTGAGGGCCTTTGTAAAAGGTAGGGTCTCTTTTCTAAGGCCCCTATATAAAGGCCTTTGAATGTACTGAAAGACCTTTATGTAAAGGCCTTTGTACACATTTGATAAATGTCCTTATACAAAAGTACTTGTACAAAGCTCTTTGTATAAGGATAACTGTACCAAGGCCTTTGAGTAATGGTCCTGGTATACAGTCCTCAATAGAGGTCCTTGTATTAAGGCCCTTGCATACAGGTCCTTATACTAAAACATAATTGTATAAATATCTTTGTATAAATTGCTTTCTGTTGAGGTCCTCGGGTAAATCCATCGTATTAATGCTGATTTTGAACGTTTAAGGTATTTACGGTGCCGTTGAAGCCCAAGGAACATCTGTTTGAAGAAGAACAACTTTACAACAGACGCGCTTGACTCCAGGATCAATTGAGCGTAACACGCTATAGTTAACCCTCTGAGCCCTGGTGTCAAAATATAAATTCTCTTTACTATATACTATTTACTATTAAGTTTCTAACTTGTAAATAGACTAGTTTTTAAAATATTCTTAGGTTTTATAATTTCTTTTTAAGTAGGTGTCCTCTATTAGTAGAGGGTTATTTCTCGGCTAAACAATCTCGACACATTAATAAACTTATTGTTAGTTATTATTATTATTATTATTATCGTCCTCACGTAATGTTTGCTTAGAGTCCTTAGGGCCGAGACCAAACCATGGTCCTGGGGCACTAGGGGATAGCCAGTTTTTAGCTTGATAGCACCCTTAAAGTCTTGCCGCTTTTAACTTATGGTGCCGAGTTCAATCCATGAGCCTAGGGCAGTCATAAGTCTGCTGGATTACTTGATGGATAGAGTCCTCCTAAGTATGTGAGCAGTTCCAAGGAGGACGGTCTTCTGTAGCTCTGTTATTCTGATATTGCCTGGGATCTTGCCGATGTAGTTTTCTGTTCCCTTCTTGACAAGCCCGAAAGCTCCAATGATCACTGGGACAGTTGTTGTTTTCATTCCCAAGTTTTCTCCACGTTTACTATTATTATTATTATTATTATTATTATTATTATTATTATTATTATTATTATCATTATTATTATTTGCTATGCACTAATTGGGATAATTTTTCCCTTTCCCATGACCTGTATTCTGGAATATTGCTTTCATATGTTGGGGCTTAACTCGACAGCAATAACTTCATTAAGCATAATACAATATCGAGGATACAATCAAGAAGTTAATTTAAGTTTTGAACAGGTAGTTCAATTAAGCATTATAGAAATCGTTTCTTTCGGTGAAACCAGAGACTAACTTAAATTCTAGGTTTTCAAGTTAGACTCCTGCCTTGGCGTGTGTTTATGCCTTTTCATGTCAGTAAAATGTAAAACGGTTATTAAGGTACGTGGTTGCCCTGCTATCAAGGTAAGTGGTAATCCTGTGGTTAACAATTCATGTTCAAGCAACTCACTCTTTTGTAGAAATACAGACTGAGAATCAGATAAAAAAGCAAAGGTATCGCAGTCTTGAGTTTGTTTTCAAAAAAGGGTTTAGTTTAATGAGTGAGACAATCTAGATAACCAAACAACTACAGGAGTTGTTTGTAGTTGCTGTATATTTAACACCAGCTTTCCTAGGCTAGCTACTAATAACAAACAACCTGTTAACAATCATGCACATGCTAACAACGTATTCTTCTGTTTACTTTGTGTCTACTTCCAGTTCTCCCGCATGATGCTACTCAGGCTTGTTTTCAGGTTTTTCAGCAGGGCCTGTGCTCCGTGACGTCCCACCTCCAGGAGACCCTCCAGCACTTGCTCCTATGTCCCCGATGACGTAAGCGAAAACATCAACACACACCCTGCCCTGGTTATCGCTCTCGGCCCAGTTCTTCAAGTCTTCGCCGAACCAGACCCTGAGCTCCATATAGGGGTGCAGATACAGTGGGTAGTCAAAGTTGGAGAAGACCAGCTCGTCAGAATGCTTATCGTCCACTACGGGCATGCTGTACCACAATCCTGACCCGTTCATTTTTCCGTTAATATACGTCAAAAAAAGAGGAGGATATTCGGATTTTAGGCGACCATCCGTTTGGTCATGTAAACCTCATTCACTTATGAGAGGTTTTCAACATATGTAGTTTTTGAAATGCAGGAAGAAAAATATTGTTATCTTGCGATTGTGGTTGCTTCCGAAATGTCAAGTGGAAGAAAAGGGAAAGTCCACTGTAATTACAGCCTAAGAATGACGAATTTATGAACACGTTTAAAAACGCAACTTGAAATATCTGGCAGGACAAGAATTCAAGAAGAGCAGGTTATATCAAAGGCGACATCATTTTTGTGGGATGGGATATGGGTCGACTGGCGATGTCTTCTCCTTTGTTTCAAGGAGGCCTTTGAATGCGAGGACAAGTAGAAAATGTCACAATTACTGGTTACACAAAATTATTTACATAGGTTATAATTTTCTTCATGACATTAATTACAATAGTAAATGCTTGATAAGATTGTTTATATAATGATCGATTTAATGGAAATAAACATTCTGTTGGAAATAATTAAACGATTACATGCCTTTATTTAGATGGTTTTCCTACAATGAAAGGCATAACTCTAAGTCACTTTTTTGCTTGAGAATTTCTATCGGTCGTGGATCGTGGGTCATAAGTCGTGGGTGATTTAAGAATTTGATGCTTTTGTTAGTTACGTTTAGTTGTTGGAAAACCCGAATAGCGAATAGCGAATAGTCGCGAATAGCGAATAGTCACGAATAGTGCGAATAGTCTCGAATGGTGCGAATAGTGGCGAACAGTCGTCAATAGTCACCGCTTTAGGTCTAATATCCTGCGTTAATTAATTATCCAAATAAGCAACAGAATTTCAGTGAATTTATCATTTACCTTTTCTTCTCCGGACTCAGCCTCGGGCTGTCCATCGCCGACATAAAGAAAACAGAAAACAGAAGGATAACCTAATAAAGACGTATTTACGCTTTTCGAACGGTTAAAACAGAAGAAATTACGTTTAGAAACACCTTTCGTCCTGATAAGCGTCTGTTCTTTTTAGCGGGAAATCCCGTCCTACGTTGCTGCGAGGTTGACTGCGAGATACTGGGTATCCTATCTGCTACGATGTGCCACTAATTTGCAACTATTTGCCACTATTCGAGACTGTACGCCACTATTCGTACTATTCACTATTCGGGACTATTCGCTGTTCGCTCTTCGCGACTATTCGCTATTCGCTATTCGGGTTTTCCAGACACCCGTTTCACGCCCCAGTTGAAGTTACCGTTCGTGTATATAACAGACGCGTTATGTTACTTTTCACGCAATTGTTTCCCTACCCACCAGATTTCGGTGTGTAACGCTTGACACTTTAGCTATTGTGTGCCCTCTATTGTTGATTCCAAAATATGTCCTCTAGGCACGTGCAAACTGATGAATTGTTTGAGTGAGGTCGGTGGGGGGAGGCGAAAGAAGTTGTCAAACTGGGATTGAGCGGAGAGGAAAATTTGTGCTCTGGTGCACTCTCATGTTAAAACTTGCCTTTGAGGATAAAACAGTCGTTATCGCCTCTGGAAGTAGGCTTCACACCAGTTTGATGCTCTCTGTTTGAGCCTGATATGGCCATTTCAAAGTGGTTACATAGTTTCATACAGTGTCTATCAACCAATCAGATCTAAGCCAGTTTGTCCAGA
The DNA here is from genome assembly GCF_042242905.1 of Orbicella faveolata. NCBI lineage: Eukaryota > Metazoa > Cnidaria > Anthozoa > Scleractinia > Merulinidae > Orbicella > Orbicella faveolata. The sequence goes on along the minus strand of NW_028301578.1, from coordinate 11,040,224 downwards.
GAGGTAGTTACACATAATTTGGCCCATTGGTATGTTGACAATGAACACTGCTGAAAACACATCCACAAGCAGGAAAGACTTCATTGAAAAGGGAAACACTAGCAAAGATGCAAAAAAGCAAACAATATAGAATATGTCGCTCCCATCCAGACAATAGAAGCAGGAAATAGAATTCGCGATCATCTTTATTGAGAAACACTCCTCACACCTACCACTGAAGGATAAACTCTTTTTTAAAAATACTTTTTTCCTGCTTTCCCACGGAACGTTCTTTTACAAGGCAGTAGTGTGTTCAAATAATTCGATTCTTCACGCCAAACAAGAAAGCGTTTTAGAGAGCCAAGAGTATACTGGTCACGCTTTGCTTGACACGAACAACAAGTTGTCAATCAAGCGGTGCACAGTTTGACTGAGTCGACCGGTCGGTGGTATTTTTCGCTTAAGCGTTCTGTTTTAATCAAGATACTATTGAATGGTTAGGATAAGGAGAGAAATGAAAACCTTCACTGTGTTGTGCTTCTCGCTTTGCCTAGTGAAAGGTAGTAAAGGTATGTCATACTTTTAGCTTTACTTTTAAGGCGTCTAATTTTGCATTGTTGAAGTGTTGTGTTATGCAATCTCGACATGTTTTAAAGATTGAATCCCTCTTCTTTTGAACTAAGTGAAGTAAAGTCCAGACACAGAGTAAGGTTTGGAGGAAGGTCTGATTTATATTCATCCATCCTTATTTCGTAATCTCAAATGTGTTAAACGATGGCAAACCTGGACTACCACTAGTCCTACTTTATGCTGCGCAATAGTCAGTAGGACTGTTCAACGGATGTCTACAGAACCTTTTGTTTTGGTTTCTCAACGCTCTGCTTCAATATGATGTGATTTCTTGAAAAACTGAGTTAGTTACCACAATTTTCTGCAAATCTGTGTTAAAAACTTACGTTAAACTGCAATTCATTCCGATGACGCTCGGATGGGGCTATGTCTCATAATAAATTCTGAGATTCATTTTCATATTGCTCGTGATACTTTTTCTTTCTCATGGCGAGTGTCTGATATCGAAAGTAAAGTCATTTTCCTTCTTTAATGTTCTCTCCATAATGAATTATAAGTTAACTGTACGTAGGTTCTTTTAGTTTCTGCAACGTGACGTAAATATGACCTTAGGCTCGGTAGAAAGAAGACAAAGAAAACACAACTTAAATTACATTGCAAGTGAATACAATCTTTTTTTTATAAGAATATTTTTTTTCTCGGCCGAGGCTGAATATTCTTATTTTTATGCCTGTTTTAGGTAAATTTTCTTAGATTATAGCGTATGAAATATTACTTTTCGAATGTATTTGGTGTCTGAAAGGCGTTAAACTAATTTTGGCCGCAGGGAGCCAGCGCCCAGGCATTACAGCCAGATATCACACACATATGCAGAAATGTTATTGGCATCGAACATATGGCTAGTGCTGTTTTTTTTGCTTTTTGTCTAGTTTTGTCGTTCAGAGAAAAAAAGAATTCTATACGGTTTAGTTACAAACATATAATTGAATTGTATTAACATGAACAAATTTTTCACGAACAAAATTATATTCTTTTCAAAATCTCAGCCTCGGGTTAATTCTTAAAATATTCTTCAAATTTTGCAAATTTCTATGGTTGGTCATTCGTTTCAAAATTACGACAGGGTATACGCGGGTTTTTCTGCCGCGTATACTTGTTTACATACGTTACGTATGGGCTTTAAGCTCATATATACGACCGTTTAGATCGCGTATATACGCATTTTTAAAGGGCCACACATTCGTATAAATTCAAGCGCGGAGATATGCGAAATAAATGCCCAAATATATGCGTCCTACAAGGACCCATATATACGCGTGATAAAATGCGCGTATACGCGGTTCTCGTAAACTACGTTGTATATGCCAGCACGAAATGTGCCTTTTTAAGAGAATGGCTGTTCATGTATGATAGCAATGAAAATTACTTTAACTAGGAATCGTCAATATGACGGCAGTGGTAAAATGTCTTGTCTTACTCTATCTGCTATTTAATGTTTGTTACTGCAGCTCCCCCAGTGACTGAAGTTCTAGAAACAGTTACGCGTGTTTTGAATGACTGTTCAAGATTTTATCCCCACGCTAATCGTAACATGGCAGAGAACTTGATCGCTCGTCGTGAAGTTGCTGTGGATTCTGTTCACCGTTTAGGACAGAGGTGCCCAAGCGAATGCTGAGAGAATTCTGCCTCTCGAATTGCTGGTGAAACAAATTCAATACTTACTACATAGATGGGAAATGTTTGCAGTTCAGTTTTGAACTTGAGTAATCTCAAACTACACAAAGCATAAGCAGTGGAAAACAGTTTATAAAGAAAAATTTATATTTGGGTTAACTTTTAACCCTGGGTTAGCGTTAACCGGCTTTGGAACAACCCGGCCCTAATGATTCGAGAAATAAGACTGACGTGGGTTTTCCAATTCTGGTATCAGTATCATGCTGGGTCATTTGCCAAGTAGAAACATCTATGTTCAGCGTCAGCGTGCAAAGGAAAGTTTTTTTTTTCAAACTGACCCAGCAGGGTCTGATTTGAGGTGGTTCAACACCATCACAAGGCGTTAGGGGACCTAATTCTCTCTGGCGCATTGATGGACTACACTGCCTTATCAGTTGGAGGTTTGTAATACATGGTGGTTTTGACAGGGCTTTAGACTTTAAGTTGTGCAACAAAAAATTCTGCTGCTACGGGGCTCGCTCTGTTCTTAGCTGCTGTGCAAAGTTATAGATTGCCCTCTAGAGTGTGTTCAGACGAAGAGGACGAAAATTTAGAAGTAGGAAGAGCTATGCTATGGCACAGGGGATTTAATAGGGGAAGCAAAATTGCAGGGTTGTCTGTACACAACCAGTGAATTGAACGTCTCTGGAGAGAAGTCTTTATTGAAGTCGGTCAGTTCTACTACACTCTGTTCTACCAGATGGAAGAAAATGGCATCCTGGAATCGACCAGCATAATCGATCTGTTCTGTTTGTATTACGTATTTCTTTCCAGAATTAACAACCAGTTAAACCTCCTAGTTGATGCATGGAATAACCATGTTGTACGCACAACCAATATGGGTGAACGCAGTGATTTTACAAGATATATGTAATACTGGAAATACTTGCTGTCAAGGACACATTTGATGATAACACCCAACCAGATGAAATATCTGGTGAGGACCCAACAGGACTTACACTAAAATCACATTCTGTTTCCTAAAACTCCCCTTGAGGTATTGATATATCATGGGCTGGACGACCCACTCTTCCCTTAGAAGCTGATGCGGTTGGCAAAGCCCTAATGGGAGTACACTGAGGTGCATGAAACTGTTCTTAATGCAAACATTTCCCATCTAAGTAGTAAATATTGCATTTGTCTCACCAGCGATTCTAGAGGCCGTATCCTCTCAGCATTCGCCTTGGTACCTCTGTCCAATGAATCAACTAACGAATTAGCCTGCGTAGCTTGGCGGTTTAGCAAGCTTTTAAGCAATTTGAGCGCGAGCGCACATAGCGACAAAGCCGCGAAAACGAGCAGGAACCCCCCAGGCTCCTCGTGGCTACGCCGCATTGGGCGCTCGTTATCGCGGCTTCGCCGCTTTCTTAGCGTCCAAATTGCCTAAAAACCGCCAAGCTACGCAGGCCACTAAACGATGTACAGAGTAATCCACAGCAACTTCACGATGGTTAGCGTTAGGATAAAATCTTGAACAGTCATTCAAAACACGCATAACTGTTTCTAGAAGTTCAGTCACTGAAGAGCTGCAGTAACAAACATTAAATAGCAGATAGAGCAAGACAAGGCATTTTACCATTGCCGCCATATTGACGATTCCTAGTTAAAGTAATTTTCATTGCTATCATACATGAACAGCCATTCTCTTAAAAGGCACATTTCGTGCTGGCATATACAACGTAGTTTACGAGAACCGCATATACGCGCATTTTATCACGCGTATATATGGGTCCTTGTAGGACGCGTATATTTGGGCGTTTATTTCGCATATCCCCGCGCTTGAATTTACGCAAATGTGTGGCCCTTTAAAAATGCGTATATACGCGATCTAAACGGTCGTATATATGAGCTTAAAGCCCATACGCAACGTATGTAAACAAGTATACGCGGCAGAAAAACCCGCGTATATCCTGTCGTAATTTTGAAACGAATGGCCAACCATAAATTTCGGCCTGATATCCTTGTAAAACATATTCTTATAAATGAAAAAGAAAGAGTGCATATGAAAGATCGTGAATTCTAAATTTAAAGGAGAGAGAGAATGACAGAATGATGATAGCAGTTACAAACACAACCTAAGCAGTAGTGAAATAATGCCAGGTAAAATTAATGTACGACTGCTTTTGAAAGTTGTGTACATAATTACTTTGATCATTAAGACTTAACAATATATTACGTTGCCCTTCATGGGCCATAACACACGACATTTGGGCGCATAATCAATTGAATCTGCTAATGAGCACGGTCCATTTAAGAGAGTAAAACCCCCAAGGCCAGGACAAACGCACGCAACATATCAACAGAGCACACCTTTGCCAGCCTTTTGCACCACTGAACCAACATCTAGCAACATATTCCAACTTGGGAAACGATTGAACGATGTTCATGTACGCAACAATATTTGCAACATGTTGCCTGCGTTTGTCTAGGCCTTAGCGGTTATCGTGAAGTTCACAATGGTAATTTAATTAACGCTGACAACAATATCTTAGGGAAAAAAGACATATTGACATCTCCTAACTATAGCTAGCGTAAAGAGCCAAACTTAACGACCCTCGTTAAGGTTGGCACGTAAAATATTCTCTAAATGCTGGACTATCTGTTTCTAAGACTTTTTGAATTGGAATCTGTTGTTAGTTATTATTCAGTTGTTAGCGTAGCCCTGGGCATATTTTAACGTAGACCCTAGACTCGGTAGAAAGAATACAAAGATTAAAAGTACCTTTAATTACATTGCAAGTGAATATATCAAAGTTGTTCTATCTTAAACTACGGAGAAAGATATAATAACATGGATGATAATTTACACAAATAAAGCAGAAGTGAAAATAACGCCCGAAAAAAATTTATGTATACATTTGCTTTAGTCGTGTAGATAGACCATCCATGCCTTTGTATTTAATTACGTTGCTGTTCATGGGCTATAACACACGACATCTGGGCGCATAATTAATTAAATTTGCTAATAAGCACGATATATTCAAGATAGTAAAACTCCTCAAGGCCAGCACAAACGCATTCAACATATCAACACAAGATACTTTCGTCGCCCTGTCGGTCCCTGTTGCACCAACCAAGATTTTGCTTAAAGATGTAAGCAACAATGTCTGTACTATGTTTCCTGCGTTTATCTGGGCTTTAGCGGCCATTGAGAAGTCCACAATGGCCATTTAATAAACGCTGGTAAAAATATCTTAGATTAAAAAAAAAAAGAACATTCTATTTAAAGTTACCGTAAAGTGCCGAACGTAAAAACCCTCGTAAAAGTTGACATGTCAAAGACTCCCTGCATTTTAACGTAGCGCGGTGCTGCCCCACAGTTTCCCCTCTATTGGTAAGCCGCAGTGTGACGCACCCCCGTTCAAGTTAAATTTCGTTTATAGAAAAGGCCATTTCTGAGTTACCTTGTGCTTTTATTTCAAACGGCCAGTTCTCGTGCAAAACCTTTCAAATGAGTTTGATTTGCATGCAAATGAACCTGTAGGCTAAACACATTTTCATATGAATGGTTTCGCACGAAGACTTGTCTTGAAACAGAGCCAAAAGGCAACTCGTAAATGACTTATTGTGAGTTTTTTAGGGGCGTTGGGGGGAGGGGGAGGCGGGAGAAGTTGTCAAACCGGGATTGAGAGCTAAGGAGAATTTGTGCTGTGGTGCACACTCTACATTTTGAGGAAGCAGGCTTGACAAGAGTGGATATATTTTCTTATACACTGTCGACTAACCGATCAGATCTAAGCCATTTTGTCCCAAGGGTTAGTTACATATTATTTGGCCTATTGTTATGTTGACAATGAGTACTGCTGACAAGGCATCCACAAGCAGAAAAGAAAGAAAAGGCAGAAAAGGGAGACGCTAGCAAAGATACAAACAACGCAAACAACGCAAACAATGTAAATAATGTAGAATATGTCACTCCCATCCAGACAATACAAACAGGAAATAGAATTCGTGATCATCTTTATTGAAAAACACAGCACCACTTTTCTTACAACTACCACTGCTTTTGCACGAAACTTTCTTGTACAAGACAGTGGTGTGTTCAAATAACTCAGTTTTTCAAGGCAAACAAGAAAGCATTTTAGAGATTCCAGGTGTATATTGGTCACGCTTTGCCGCGCACAAACAACAAGTTGTCAATCAAGCGGTGACGAGTTTGACTGAGTCGAGCGGTCGGTGGTGTTTTTTTAGCACAAGCGTTGTGTTTTAACCAAGACGCTATTAAATCATTAGTATAAGGAGAGAAATGAAAACCTTCATTGTATTGTGCTTCTCGCTTTGCCTTGTGGGAGGTAGTAAAGGTATGTCATACTTTTAGCTTTACTTTTAAGGCGTCTAATTTTGCATGGTTGAAGTGTTGTGTTATGCAATCTCGAGATGTTCTAAAGATTGAATCCCTTTCCTTTTGAACTAAGTGAAGTAAAGTGCAGACACAGAGTTAGGTTTGGAGGAAGGTCTGATTTAAATTCATCCATCCTTATTTTGTAATCTCAAATGTGTTAAACGATGACAAGCCTAAACTACCCTTTGTCCTACGTTATGCTTCGCAAGAGTGAGTGAACCTCTCAGCATACTGTTCAACGTGTGTCTAAAGAAACATCTGTTTTGGTTTTTCAACGCTTTCCTTTCATATGGTGTGATTTACTGCAAAACTGAGTTAGTTTACCACAGCTTTCTGCAAATCTGTTTCAAAACTTAGGTTAAACTGCAATTCAGTCCAATGATACTCGATGGGGCCTTTTCAGTAATAAATTCTGAGATTCATTTTCACATTGTTCCTGATACTTTTGCTTTCTCATAACTAGTGTCTGATTTCGGAAGTTTAATCATTTTTCTTCAATATTTTCCCCATAATAAACCTGTAAGTTTACCGTGCGCGCGTGTTTAGTTTCCGCAACGATAGCGAAAACATGACCTTAAGTCTCGGTCGAAAGAACACAAAGAAAAAGCAACTTTAATTACATTGCAAATGAATATATCAAGGTTGTTAAATCTTAAACTACGGAGAAAGATATAATGACTTGACCGATAATGTACACAACTAAAACAACGGCAAAATAACGCCCGACAAAAACTCTTGTACTCAATTGCTTTAGTCGTGAAGATAGATCATTCATGACTTTATATTTAATTAAGTTGCCGTTCATGGGCACCCGACATCTGGCTGCATAATTAATTGAATTTGTTAATAACTGAGCACGATACATTTAAGAGACTAAAACCCTCAAGGCCATATGGCAAACGCACTCAACATATCAACGCAATATACCTTTGCCACCCTGTTGCACCATCCAACATCTCGGAACATATTCCAACATGGGAAAGCATTTGGAAGACGTACGCAACAATTGCACTAAGTTGCCTGCGGTTGTCTGCGCTATAAGCGGCCATTGTGAAGTCCCCAATGGCAATTTAATAAACGCTGGTAAAAATATCTTAGATAAAAACAGAACATTCTATTGACAGGCTACCGTAAAGTGCTTAACTTAACCGATCCTGGTTGATAGCTTTGGGTTTTACCTCTTGCATGCCCTTTCTAGCTTCCTTGCTTTCGCGAGCAAACGATTAATATTCTGCATTTTAATACAGTCGAAGCTCTCGCAAACGACCACCTCGGAAATTCAAGAAAATGGTCGTGACTAGAGTTGGTCGCTTACAAGAATGAATCCTCGAAAGCAACCGCACGGTAAAACAACAGTGGGTGGTAGCCTACAAGAGCTTCAGAAACTCATTAATGATTCATAAAAAAAATGAGTTAAGAAAATTGTGTAATGAGTGTCTTTCTATCTGATAGAGACAGGACTTAACTTTACGTTCAATTATTACCTGGTCAAGAACCATTAGCGCAGTGTGCAGTTTCATTAAAATGTTAGCAAAATTTATTTAATTTTGCTTTAATCTACGTAATGTTTTTTCTTTCAATTCAAGCCGATGTCAGTAACTTGATTGCTATATTACAATCTTGTTATATGTTCAGGATAATCTTTCCTGTTTTAGTTTTAGTTTGCAAAAGCTTTTGCAACTCTGCATGTATTTATGGTTATGCAAATAAAGCTAGCTGTTGTTGATTTATATGTAAAAGACACTGGGTGGTCGGTTACAACAGTTTAAAAACAAAGGAAAAGTCTAGTTAGGTATTTCCAAAAGTGATCGCAGTCGCTTACGAGAGCTTTTCATTACAAAGTGTAAGTCACAATTCAAGTGGGGTTTCGCAAAGGTGGTCGTAGTTAAAGCTGCTTTCTTACGAGAGTGGTCGCAAGGATAGTATCGCCTGTACTTGCTTGTTGTTTGACCCATCAGGGATGACACAGTAATCACACTTTTACTCTCTCCTTCTCTTTTCCGTGAGGTTATTCTATTACCAAAAGCATTCTTCTATTCAATCGCACACTCTTTGTAGGTCAGAGCACCGCTGTGGTAAGTGTGGCATCGTCCAGTGCAACAACATTTGTGGAATCCTCCGGTGCAACACTAAATGTGGGATCGCCTAGCGTCGAAATAAGAAGGGAGTCGTCCACCACGGGAAACACTCCGGAATCGTCCAGTGCAACAATCAGTATGGTATCGCCGAGCGGCGAAATAAGTAGGGAGTCGTCCAGCACAGGAAACACTCCGGAATCGTCCAGTACAACAACCAGTGTGGTATCGCCCAGGAGCGCAATAGACGTGCCATTGTCTTTCGTAACAACACGAACAGTAAATGTGGAATCGTCCACCGCAGAATTTACGTCTGTGGCGTTGCAGTCCGCGCCACAGTGGGTACACACGCTGGGATCGCCCAGCGTCGAAATAAGAAAGGAGTCGTCCACCACGGGAAACACTCCGGAATCGTCCGGTGCAACAATCAGTATGGTATCGCCGAGCGGCGAAATAAGTAGGGAGTCGTCCAGCACAGGAAACACTCCGGAATCGTCCAGTACAACAACCAGTGCGGTATCGCCCAGGAGCGCAATAGACGCGCCATTGTCTTTCGTAACAACACGAACAGTAAATGTGGAATCGTCCACCGCAGAATTTACGTCTGCGGCGTTGCAGTCCGCGCCACAGTGGGTACACACGCCGCAAGTCAGTACAGCACCCATCTCAACCACTGAGACCGGCGTGGAAGCAACGATTGCATCACCAGTGAAACCAACAATAACCTCTTCTGTAAATGGTAAGTAGGTAATTATGAGTGATTGGTTACAACTGCACTAAGTTCAGTTGTGTAATATTGTTGGCTAGATTCCACCCCGAAAAAGAGATAATGTAATATAGCGCGCGCGCTGGTCCTATCTAATTCCTATTGAGCCATCATGGTAAAAATCTTTATGTACGTACGGCTGTGCTCAATAAAATGACGTGTGCAATTTCAATTTAGCTACAAAATTTCCGTCGAATTTAGTGGGAGTTCCTTTTGTTTAAGTTTCGGCAATGTGAGTATTTTGACTTTGTTTGTCTAAATTTTCATCGCGTATTTTTGACTTTGCTTGCCTACATTTTCATTATAATTAATTCGAAGAAGCATATTTTTCATTGACAATTTTAGAAATCAGGTTAAGCGTTTTCGTTCAACTGATTGTGGCGTGTTAGGATCCTAATGACCTTTGTTTTTCTTCACCGTGCATTGTGAGAGCTTTGTAGTTAATCACAAATAAAACATCTTTTAGCGCCCAATATGTTGTCGCCATGTTATAAAAGAATTGGTTCATGCTTTTAGCTGTGCGTATATCGAGTTATGGATGGACTTGGAAAGCTTGGAGAGCACTCAAGAAGCTAGAGTTGCTCTCGGCTATCGCCTCGAGCAACTTTTACGCTTCTTTCGTGCTCCCCAAATTTCCCGCGTGCATCCATAACTCGATATACCCACGCTAAGCATAAACCAATTCTTAATTTTGATTTCTCGATTCCAAGAATGGATAATCTTATTCGCGATTTGACTAACCTAACTAACCCGGGAGGGTCAATCGATAAAAATCGATATCGGAAAACCACTTGATAAATCGATATCAATCGATAAAATTAATTTAAGTGTTATCGATTTTACCGATCAATCAATAAAACTCGATACTCACACGCTGACGTAGTTTCAAACTTATCGACTTTATCGATTTCATCGGATTTTGTTCGGTTATAATTTTGGGTTCAGCACTTCGATGTTTTTTCTAGCTTCCATTCTTTCGCGCGCAAACGATTATTGTAACATAGCCTTAGCGAAGCGCGCGTTCTGATTGGCTAATACGCTCGATCCATTTGCCCGTGGGTTCCACGCTCACGTCAGTTTGTTTACTAGTATTTGTACGTTTCCTCGGCAATTTTTTTCATCGATGTTAACACTTTTTAAAACATAATTACTATTTTTTTTCACCTAAAATATGGAAAGCTTTAATCCTTCTTCCGGATATGAGGAAGATTATTCCTGTCAGCTACGAAATTTCGAGCTCAAGTTTTTTGACGGACCTCCAACCAAATCCCACCCAAGAGATTTGCTAATTTAGCGAGGAGGAGTTGAATCAGCTGGTTGAACAAAGGCACTCGGCACTCGGAGACGGACCAAAAAACAAAACTTGTACATGAGAGTTTTAACAAATTTCTGTTATGTATTGCATACGAAATCCTTCTGTTCCAAAAACTTTAAAGATAATCGTTTTTCTGAGCCTTAATAAAGGAAGTTTTATCAAATATTAGAAGCCTCTGATGAATCATTTAACTTAAGTTCCCTGGTTTCAGTTTTGCTCGATCGCTTGACTCGCTCGATCGTGAATTGAACTCTTGAAATTGAAGAAACAGCCACTCGAAGGAGCGACTGCATCGATCGTGCACAAATGTAAGTTTACATTTCTGACAATTTCCTTCACGCGTCAATCTTCTGTTCGTTTAAGCTTATTTTACCAAATAACGAAAGAAAGAAAGAAAGAAAGCCATTCATGTGTTCAAGTTCAGCCTTAGAGGCGCAACTCATCAATTTAAAACGAAATGGAAAGGAAGACGAAACCCACAAACCTGCTATTGAATAAGAGCATCTGAAACAGCTCAAAGCCAGGGGTGTTTGTTCGTTTTCTTCTCCACACTCGCTTTTAAGAAATGTCTGGTTCCATATTGTTCTTTTCTTTTGCCGAAGAGGCCGTGAAGGACAGAGAGCTCAGCAACCAAAAGCTTCAACCATGTGCAGTTGGTCTTCAGTTCTTCGGAAAACTGATCCAAATTTAAGCTTCACTAACTTTTGAGAAACGCTTTTACCGAATGCAATTTTCGTTTGTTGTCACCTTGACATTTAGGTTAACGAGCAGTTTGAAGTTGTTTGTTTGCCCGAGATCGAGAAAATGCAAACTATAAACTCGCCGCGATCCAAAAAATATTTTGATGTATCGCTTTGTCATATCTTTGAATGAACATTTTCGCGCGGTTTATCGCGCTTTTGGCTTCATGTCAGCCGGACGATATTCAATATATACTATCTTAAAAGTCTCAATGTCATAAAAGAAATGGTAAGCGTGCAGTGTGCAACTATTGAGTTGTATATGCACTTGGGAGGTTTGCTAAGGACTCAAGAAGCTAGAGTCGCACGAGGCTATCGCCTCGTGCGACTCTTACGCTTCTCTCGTGCTTAGCAACCTCCCGCGTGCATATATAACTCGATAGTTGCACGCTGCACCCTTACCATTTCTTAAATATTCTGTATTTTCATTCATGCTTATTCGTTTGACTAGTACAATTATTGCGCTTTTACCCGGAGTGTGATACCCTCCTTCTCATTTCCGTTAGGATATCCTATTACCGAAAGCACTGTTCTTTTAATATCACACATTCTTTGTAGGTCACAGCACCGCTGCAGTAAGTGTGGCATCGTCCAGTGCAACCCCAAATGTGGGATCACCCAGCGGCGAAATAAGTACGGAGTCGTCCAGTGCAGCAAGCACTCTGGAATCGTCCAGTGCAATCAATGTGGTATCGCCCAGCGGCACAATAGATGTGCCATTGTCTTACGTAACAGCACGAACTGTAAATGTGGAATCGTCCATCGCAGAATTTACGTCTGCGGCGTTGCAGTCATCACAGTGGGTAAACACACCGCAAATCACCACAGCACCCATCTCAACTGCTGAGATCAGCGTGGAAGCAACGATTGCATCAACAGTGAAACCAACAATAACCTCTTCTATAAATGGTAAGTATGCACATATAGTTATGAGTGACTGGTTACAACTGCACTAAGTTCAGTAGTGTGTAGTACTGTTGGCTAGATTCGACCCGAAAAAGAGATATTTTCATTTCTCGATTCCAAGAATTGATAAGTTTATTCGCAATTCAACTAACCTAACTAACCCGGGATAGTCAATCGATAAGAATCCATATCGGAAAACCACTCGATAACTCGATATCAATCGATAAATTGATTTTAAGTGTTATCGCTGTTATCGATCAATCGATAAAGCTCGATACTTACACACTGGCGTAATTTCAAACTTATCGATTTTGTCGATTTCATCGGATTTATCGATCAACTTTGTTCGAAAGTAACGAAAGTAACGACCCTCGTTTATAATTTTGGGTCAGCACTTCCATGTCCTTTCTTGCTTCCATGCTTTCGCGGGGAAACGATTAATAATCTGTATATTCATTCGTGCTCGTTCGTTTGACTCGTACAATTATTGAGCTTTAACCCGGAGTATGACTCCCTCCTTCTCATTTCCGTTAAGTTATTCTATTGTCGAAAGCACTGTTCTTTCAATCACACATTCTTTGTAGGTCACAGCACCGCTGCAGTAAGTGTGGCATCGTCCGCGGCAACAACATTTGTTAAATCGTCCGCTGCAACACTAAATGTGGGATCGCCCAGCGGCGAAATAAGTACGGAGACGTCCAGCACGGGAAACACTCTGGAATGGTCAAGTGACACAATCAATGTGGTATCGGCCAGCCGCACAACTGATGTGTCATTGCCTTACGTAACAACACCAACAGTAAATGTGGGATACTCCATTGCAGTATTATTTAGGTCTGCTTTAATGCACTCAGCGTCACAGTCAGTAAAGACACCGCAAGTCACTACAGCACCCATATCAACCACTGAGACCGGCGTGGACCCAACGATTGCATCAACTGTGAAACCAACAATAACCTCATCTGTAAATGGTAAGTAATAATTATTAGTAAATGGTTACAACTGCACTGAGTTTAGTGGTTTTCTACCGTCGGCTAGATTCCACCGAAAAAAAAAAAGAAATTTTGATTTGTCTATTCGACGAATGGTCAACGAATTCGATTTCATTTTGGGGGAACATGCTCATGAGAGGAATGAAATATCTTATTAATACTTTACAGTATTTTCAAGTAATTTTTTTCATACGTTCACCGAACAAAATTTCCTGCGAGACTTCTTTCCATCAAGTCAGGATTCAAGCCAAGAGTGTATCGTGTTGTAAAGATGCTCGATCGTTTACATTCGGCGATACAACTATAACTTAACTTGCAGATTTATTTCGGCAATTTCAATTTCTTTTAAAGCATTAATTAAAACGCGCTTTGTCAAATTCGATATTGCAACACTTCCTCATAGTGTGTCACTTAAATCAAGAGCGTTAATCCCTGCCCCAGGCATAATCCGGGACTTTGATGCGAGGTTGGCTCCGTAAACTGAGTGTAAAAATTACACAGTTCTGAGTGAAGCTGACCGTGCTGAAGAAAACGTATTGAACAATGTCAGCAATCCAAGATAACCGCTTTTGTCATTTTCACTCATCACTCATTTCGTTCTAGTTATTTGTCACTCTGCTCGTTAACAAATGCAGTATTGTCGTTACTGTAGTCAACTGATGTGTCCTTACTTACAGTGGATGGGTGTAACAATTACACAGTCCTGAGTAAAGCAGACCGCGCTCAAGGACAAATAGTTATCAGCAATTATAGATGCGATAGGGATGACCTGGTACCAGGTTGGTATCGTTTCCAAGGAGCTGCCGGAGATCAGATGGCGGACAAATGTGTTCCCACGAATTACTGCGGGACTCGGTATCCAGGATGGCTCAATGGCACACACCCGACAGTTGCCGAAGGTGTGGTGACTCGTAAAGTCTGTTATCATTACTGGGATTATTACTGGTACGAGTCAACAAACTGCTGTTACTGGAGTAACAATGTAAGAGTCAGGAACTGTGGGGCTTTCTTCGTGTATGAGTTACAAAAGCCGCCTCGTTGCGATCTTCGTTACTGTGGTAACGCCGGTGGCGCAGGTAATTTGCCTTGTTTGCTTTTTTGAGTGTGTGCGTAAACAATCAATCATGAAGCAATCATCATCATCGATCATCAAACAAAGTTTAAAAAAATTCTCCAGAGGTAGTTCAGTGCCATCTTAACTTTTCGAGTGTAAGGTGGCTCTGAATACCTTCGGATGACAATAAAGCTGTACCTTATTAATCTGATCACAACTCGTATTGGTATTACGTAACATGTGTGTCTAGAGAAACATCCATGTTATGCAATTCTTACCGTATTTGTAGAAACATCAGAATCATTTCTATCCTCTAGTTTTTTATCATTAACAACCAACTTATAACTTCCTTCATTATTACTACGAAAAAAAGTGCTTTTCCCTTTTTATTCACTCTCTCAACCCCAGCAGCGGTTTCCGTAACAATTTGGCGCAAAACTTAGCTTTCTTGAAAGAAAGCGAAGAGCGTTTTTGTTCCACGCTCTCAATTGTCGTTGCATTGAGAAAATAATGACCAAATGCAAATTAATAAACTCCGACGCCGAAAAACACACTAGAATAACTAGCTGGGTTAAATTCAAATCCCTAGAGCTTAGCCCTAGAGCTTATCTTTTTTTTAAAATAAGAATACCTGTGGGCTGCACGCAGCAACAACTAATGATTTTGTAAAACTGAGTTTATTAATCGACCGGTTTCGTCTCCTGTTGAGATTTCGTGAGGATCAAACTACAACTGAGATACAAAGATGGAACTTATTTTATACTAAATATTGGCAGTACAAAGTACGCTCCTACATGTTCTCCGTGTTTCTATCGAGTTATAGAAACACTCGTCAAAGTTTGTGAGAACTCGAAAAAGCTGTGGAAACGCTGCGGCTCATGTTCCCTCAACACTTCTCGTTCTGCACTTTTTCTCCCAAACGTCCACTCGTGTTTCTATTACTCGATAGAAACACAGTACATGTTTTCCATTTCTTACTGAAATCGATGGATATTTAGAACTACCTTAAGTTTAGCCGGTTACCTAATACTGTCGACTAGTTTTCACCGGAAAAAGAGAAATTTTCATTTGGCTATTCGATGAAAGGACAATTTTACTGGCAGTTCCACTAACCTAACCAACCACGCTTGCCTCTACCAGTCGCTTGAAAAAAATTATGACTGATGGTACTGATCAACACGCCAACTAATAGCCAATAAACATTGATTCCAGTACACACTACTCGCGAGAGTACGCACGGTACGGTACGAAGCACGTCTCATCACAGTATAGCCGAAGCTCAGAAAATGTAAAGCGTACAGAACCCCTCTATTTCTCGACACACGCTAAACAAAAACTGCGAGCGAATCCAGCGCGAGGCAATCATTTCATTCAATACTTATTACATAGTTACTCAATGAAAACACCTCATTGTAAACATTGATTGTGGAAAAGAAATAAATAATCAAAAAAATTCTAGTGATAGTAGGATGAAGCTTTGCCTCATAATAAATTTTCAGATTCATTTTTTTTGACGTCGGTTCCCGTTCACGTGACCGTGATGCACGCGTATTATTATTCTTCTTTGTAGAGAAGTGAGAATTTAGTGGCTAAACAAGAAGTCTGAGTTAAAAAGGAAATGAGAAAAGTGAAATATCAATCTAATATTTTATACTCTTTTCAAGAAATTTATTTGACATGCTCAATGAACGAAATTTAATTTTACTGGAGTTCAATGCCTGCGAGATTTCTTTCGATCAAGTTAGGATTCAAGCCAAGAGTGTATCGTTTTGTAGAGAGGCTCGATCCTATACGGGCGAGACATTTATAAGTACACTTACTTATTTGGAAGGGAGGGCAAATTCAAATTATTTTAAAGCATTGTAACGCATTATGTTCAAATTCATGGTGTGTCACTTAATTCCAAGAGCGTCAATCCCTGCTCCCGGCATAATCCGGGACTTTGATGCAAGGCTGGCTCTGTAAACTGGTTGTAAAAACCACACAGTTCTGAGTGAAGCAGACAGTGTTAAAAAAAGGTACTAAACAATGTCAACAATCCAAGATCATCGCTTTTGTCATTTTCACTCATGACTCATTTTGTTTTAGTTATTTGTCACTACAGTTCAGTTAAGAAATGCAGTTTTGTCGTTTACTGTAGTCAACTGATGTGTCCTTATTTACAGTAGATGGATGTAAAAATTACACAATCCTGAGTGAAGCAGACCGCGCTCAAGGACAAATAGTGATCAACACCAGCAGTTATAGATGCGATAGGGATGACCTGGTACCAGGTTGGTATCGTTTCCAAGGAGCTGCCGGAGATCAGATGGCGGACAAATGTGTTCCCACGAATTACTGCGGTACTCAACATCCAGGTTGGCTTAATGACACACACCCGACAGTCGCTGAAGGTGTGGTCACTCGTAAAGTCTGTTATGATTACTGGGATTATCATTGGTATGGGTCAAACGACTGCTGTTACTTGAGTAACAATATAAGAGTCAGGAACTGTGGAGCTTTCTTCGTGTATGAGTTACAAAAGCCGCCTTATTGCCATCTTCGTTACTGTGGTAACGCCAGTAGCGCAGGTAAGTTGCCTTGTTTAATTTTTGAGTGTGTCCGTCAACAATCAATCATCAAGCAATCATCATCATCAATCATCAAACAAGCTTTAAAAACATTCTCCAGAGGTAGTTCAGTGCCACCTTAATTTTTCGACTGTAAGGTGGCTCTGAACGCCTGCGGATGACAATAAAGCTGTATCTTATTAATCTGATCACAAACTCGTATTGGTATTACGTAACATGTGTGTCTAGAGAAACTTCCATGTTACGCAATTCTTAGCGTATTTGTAGAAACATCAGAATCATTTCTATCATCTAGTTCTTTATCATTAACAACCAACATATATCTGCCTTCATTGTTACTACGAAAAAAGGTATTTTTCCCTTTTTATTCACTCTCTCAACCCCAGCAGCGGTTTCCGTAACAATTTGGCGCAAAACTTAGCTTTCTTGAAAGAAAGCGAAGAGCGTTTTTGTTCCACGCTCTCAATTGTCGTTGCATTGAGAAAATAATGACCAAATGCAAATTAATAAATTCCGACACTGAAAAACACACTACAATAACTAGCTAGGTTAAATTCAAATCCCTAGAGCTTAGCGTGTTTGCTTTAGAGATTCGGGAAAGTCTGCGTGCAAACATGGTGACCCAACAGGCCGACGTTCATATTCCGGTTTATGAGACTACAATTATTTATAGATCTTTTTTTAAAATATGAATACTTGTGGGCAGCACGCAGCAACAACTAATGAGTTTGTAAAACTGAGTTTATTAATCGACCGGTTTCGTCTGCTGTTGAGATTTCGTGAGGATCAAAATACAACTGAGATACAAATATGAAACTTACTTTATACTAAATATTGGTAGTACAAAGTACGCTCCTACGTGTTCTCCGTCTTTCTATCGAGTTATAGAAACAGTCGTAAAAGTTTGGAACAACTCGGAAAAGCCGTGGAAACACTGCGGCTCCTGTTCCCTCAACATTTCTCGTTCTGCACTTTTTCCCACAAACTTCCACTCGTGTTTCTATAACTCGATAGAAACACGGTACATGTTTTCTAATTCTTAAATGGATGAATGTTTGCAACTACCTTAAGTTTAGCCGGTTACCTAATACTGTCGACTAGTTTTCACCGGAAAAAAAGAAATTTTGAGTTGGCTATTCGACGAACGGACAATTTTACTCGCAGTTTCACTAACCTAACCAACCACGCTTGCCTCTACCGGTCGCTTGAAAAAAATTATGACTGATGGTACTGATCAACACGCCAACTAATAGCCAATAAACATTAATTCCAGTACACACTACTCGCGAGCGTACGCACGGTACGGTACGAAGCACGTCTCATCACAATATAGCCGAAGCTCAGAAAATGTAAAGCGTACAGAACCTCCCTATTTCTCAGCACACGCGAAAGAAAAACTGTGAGCGAAGCCAGCGCGAGGCATTTATTTCATTCATTACTTATTACATAGTTACTCAATGAAAACACCTCATTGTAAACATTGATTGTGGAAAATAAATAAATAATCAAAAAAAATTCTAGTGATAGTAGGATGAAGCTTTGCCTCATAATAAATTCTGAGATTCATTTTTGTGACGTCGGTTACTCTTCACGTGACCGTGATGCACGCGTATTATTCTTCTTCTTTGTAGAGAAGTGAGAATTTAGTGGCTAAACAAGAAGTCTAAGTTAAAAAGGATACAATTTTCTCTTACGTACAGTAAACTTAGAAAATTTGTTTCATGCAAAATAATGCGCATCATTTTCACTTTGGGGGAACATGCTAATGAGAAAAGTGAAATATCAATCTAATATTTTATACTCTTTTCAAGAAATTTATTTGACATGCTCAACGAAAGAAATTTAATTTTACTGGAGTTCAATGCCTGCGAGATTTCTTTTGATCAAGTTAGGATTCAAGCCAAGAGTGGATCGTTTTGTAGAGAGGCTCGATCCTATACGGGCGAGACATTTATAAGTACCCTTACTTATTTGGGAGGGAGGGCAAATTATTTTAAAGCATTGTAACGCATTACGTTCAAATTCATGGTGTGTCGCTTAATGCCAAGAGCGTCAATCCCTGCTCCCGGCATAGTCCGGGACTTTGATGCAAGGCTAGCTCTGTAAACTGGTTGTAAAAACCACACAGTTCTGAGTGAAGCAGACAGTGTTAAAAAAAAAAGGTATTGAACAATGTCAACTATCCAAGATGATCGCTTTTGTCATTTTCACTCATGACTCATTTTGTTTTAGTTATTTGTCACTACAGTTCAGTTAAGAAATGCAGTATTGTCGTTTACTGTAGTCAACTGATGTGTCCTTATATACAGTAGATGGATGTAAAAATTACACAGTCCTGAGTGAAGCAGACCGCGCCCAAGGACAAATAGTGATCAACACCAGCAGTTATAGATGCGATAGGGATGACCTGGTACCAGGTTGGTATCGTTTCCAAGGAGCTGCCGGAGATCAGATGGCGGACAAATGTGTTCCCGCGAATTACTGCGGTACTCAACATCCAGGATGGCTTAATGACACACACCCGACAGTTGCTGAAGGTGTGGTCACTCGTAAAGTCTGTTATGATAACTGGGATTATTACTGGTACGGGTCAAACAACTGCTGTTACTTGAGTAACAATATAAGAGTCAGGAACTGTGGAGCTTTCTTCGTGTATGAGTTACAAAAGCCGCCTTATTGCGATTTTCGTTACTGTGGTAACGGCAGTGTTCCAGGTAAGTTGCCCTGTTTGCTTTTTTGAGTGTGTCCGTCAACAATCAATCATCAAGCAATCATCATGATCAATCATCAAACAAAGTTTAAAAACATTCTCCAGAGATAGTTCAGTGCCATCTTAACTTTTCGAGTGTAAGGTGGCTGTAAACGCCTGCGGATGACGATAAAGCTGTTTATGTTTTTCTCAAGCATCTGAGCGCGCCGGAATCCTAAATCCTCGAATTTGATTGGCTAATCATACGCACGTGAGCGGTCCAGCTTCTTACGATACGGCCCACGGGCCGGATTTTTTTTCCTGCTGCCTAAATTTCGCTCCTAAAAGTTAGCGGTAATCGTCAATCTTTTGCCTTTTTTACACATCCATCGACGATTAGTCAAGGCAAGTTTATCTCTGTTCACCTTAACATGGAAAGGAAAGTCACTGTAAGTAAATTCAATTGAATGTTTTGAAGTTGTGAGAGTTTGCTTAATTGTTTGTAGCTTGGCGCTGTAATGGCGCGTAATCTCTCGCAGTAAAATTTGAGTCAATTTCAGTCGAGTTTACCTCTCCGATCGTTGCTGTATTTAGAAGAATTTCTGTGTAATACACGTAACGAATTTCCTCGCATTCTGCTATTCAATTTACGGCAGAAAAGTGACGAAGTGATTTTAAAAGGAACGACTGACAGAAATTGTTTTTGTAGTAAAAATTCAAACTTCGCACGAAATTTCACACCGCGAAAACAGTTTTGGAGAACTAAACTGGTGAAATAAACGCAACTAACACAACGTAGTTCGAAAAAAATCTATTTTTTAATACATCTTTCTTCGTCTGCTATCTGTGTTACTCGCTCGTTGCCGAGATTTCTTACAAATCGTTAGTAGACGGCGCGCAAGCCGATTCAATGACAAGAGTTGCGTAGACAAACCCATTTGTAATCTGTAAAACCAATTTACTGCAGGAAAAAAAAGATAAACATGTTATTCGCCGGCTTACGGTCGGTCCGTATCGTGAAAAACTGTGACCTCAGGCTTGAAAATGCTGCCCTCGGCTTGCGGCCTCGGACACCATTTTCAAGACCTCGGTCACAGGTTTTCACCATACGGACCTCCCAGCCGGCAAATAACATATATATCTTATTAATCTGATCACAACTCGTATTGGTATTACGTAACATGTGTGTCTAGAGAAACTTCCATGTTACGCAATTCTTAGCGTATTTGTAGAAATATCAGAATCATTTCTATCCTCTAGTTCTTTATCATTAACAACCAACATATATCTGCCCTCATTATTACTACGAAAAAAGGTACTTTTCCCTTTTTATTCCCTCTCTCAACCCCAGCAGCGGTTTCCGTAACAATTTGGCGCAAAACGTAGCTTTCTTATAAGAAAGCGAAAAGCGTTTCTGTTCCACGCTCTCAATTGTCGTTGTATTGAGACAACAATGACCAAATGCAAATTAATAAACTCCGACACCCAAAAACACACTAGAATAACTAGCTGGGTTAAATTCAAATCCCTAGAGCTTAGCGTGTTTGCTTCAGAGGTTCGGGAAAGTCTGCGTGCAAACATGGTGACCCAACAGGCCGACGTTCATCTCCGTTTTATTCGACTACAATTATTTATAGATCTTTTTTTAAAATAAGGATACTTGTGGGCGGCACGCAGCAACAACTAATGAATTTCTAAAACAGAGTTTATTAATCGACCAGTTTCGTCTGCTGTTAAGATTTCGTGAGGATCAAACTACAACTGAGATACACAGTTGGAACTTATTTTATACTAAATATTGGCAGTACAAAGTACGCTCCTACATGTTCTCCGTGTTTCTATCGAGTTATAGAAACACTCGTGAAAGTTTGGGAGAACTCGAAAAAGCTGTGGAAACACTGCGGCTCGTGTTCCCACAACATTTCTCGTTCTCCACTTTTTCTCCGAAACCTCCACTCGTGTTTTTATAACTCGATAGAAGCACGGTACATGTTTTCTATTTCTTAAATCGACGAATGGTTACAAGTACCTTAAGTTTAGCCGGTTACCTAATACTGTCGACTAGTTTTCACCGGAAAAAGAGAAATTTTCATTTGGCTATTCGATGAATCACAATTTTATTCGCAGTTCCACTAACCTAACCAACCACGCTTGCCTCTACCGGTCGTTTGAAAAAATTTATGCCTGATGGTATTGATCAACACGCCAACTAATAGCCAATAAACATTAATTCCAGTACACACTACTCACGAGAGTACACACGGTACGGTACGAAGCACGTCTCATCACAGTATAGCCGAAGCTCAGAAAATGTAAAGCGTACAGAACCTCTCTATTTCTCAACACACGCGAAAGAAAAACTGCGAGCGAAACCAGCGCGAGGCAATCATTTCATTCAATACTTATTACATAGTTACTCAATTAAAACACCTCATTGTAAACATTGATTGTGGAAAATAAATAAATCAAAAAAAATTCTAGTGATAGTAGGATGAAGCTTTGCCTCATAATAAATTCTGAGATTCATTCTTGTGACGTCGGTTACTCTTCACGTGACCCTGATGAACGCGTATTATTCTCTTCTTTGTAGAGAAGTGAGAATTTAGTGGCTAAACAAGAAGTCTGAGTTAAAAAGGGTACAATTTTTTTTCTACGTGCAGTAAACTTAGAAAATTTGCTTCATGCAAAATAATGCGCATCATTTTCACTTTGGGGGAACATGCTAATGAGAAAAGTGAAATATCAATCTAATATTTTATACTCTTTTCAAGAAATTTATTTGACATGCTCAATGAACGAGATTTAATTTTACTGGAGTTCAATGCCTGCGAGATTTCTTTCGATCAAGTTAGGGTTCAAGCCAAGAGTGTATCGTTTTGTAGAGAGGCTCGATCCTATACGGGCGAGACATTTATAACTACCTTCCTTATTTGGGAGGGAGGGCAAATTCGAATTATTTTAAAGCATTGTAACGCATTATGTTCAAATTCATGGTGTGTCACTTAATTCCAAGAGCGTCAATCCCTGCTCTGGGCATAGTCTGGGACTTTGATGCAAGGCTGGCTCTGTACACTGGGTGTAAAATCCACTCAGTTCTGAGTGAAGCAGACAGTTTAAAAAAAAAAAAGATATTGAGCAAGGTCAACAATCCAAGATGATCGCTTTTGTCATTTTCACTCATGACTCATTTTGTTTTAGTTATTTGTCACTACAGTTCAGTTAAGAAATGCAATATTGTCGTTACTGTAGTCAACTGATGTGTCCTTATATACAGTAGATGGATGTAAAAATTACACAATCCTGAGTGAAGCAGACCGCGCTCAAGGACACATAGTGATCAACGCCAGCAGTTATAGATGCGATAGGGATGACCTACTACCAGGTTGGTATCGTTTCCAAGGAGCTGCCGGAGATCAGATGGCGGACAAATGTGTTCCCACGAATTACTGCGGTACTCAACATCCAGGTTGGCTTAATGACACACACCCGACAGTCGCTGAAGGTGTGGTCACTCGTAAAGTCTGTTATGATTCCTGGGATTATCACTGGTACGGGTCAAACGATTGCTGTTACTTGAGTAGCAATATAAGAGTCAGGAACTGTGGAGCTTTCTTCGTGTATGAGTTACAAAAGCCGCCTTATTGCCATCTTCGTTACTGTGGTAACGCCAGTAGCGCAGGTAAGTTGCCTTGTTTACTTTTTGAGTGTGTCCGTCAACAATCAATCATCAAGCAATCATCATCATCGATCATCAAACAAAGTTTAAAAACATTCTCCAGAGGTAGTTCAGTGCCATCTTAACTTTTGGAGTGTAAGGCGGCTGTGAACGCCTGCGGATGACAATAAAGCTCTATCTTATTAATCTGATCACAAACTCGTATTGGTATTACGTAACATGTGTGTCTAGAGAAACTTCCATGTTACGCAATTCTTAGCGTATTTGTAGAAATATCAGAATCATTTCTATCCTCTAGTTCTTTATCATTAACAACTAACATATATCTGCCTTCATTATTACTACGAAAAAAGGTACTTTTCCCTTTTTATTCCCTCTCTCAACCCCAGCAGCGGTTTCCGTAACAATTTGGCGCAAAACGTAGCTTTCTTGTAAGAAAGCGAAAAGCGTTTCTATTCCAGGCTCTCAATTGTCGTTGTATTGAGACAATAATGACCAAATGCAAATTAATAAACTCCGACACCGAAAAACACACTAGAATAACTAGCTGGTTAAATTCAAATCCCTAAAGCTTAGCGTATTTGCTTTAGAGATTCGAGAAGGTCTGCGTGCAAACATGGTGGCCCATCGGGCCGACGTTTATCTCCGGTTTCTCAGACTACAATTGTTTATAGATTTCCACTCCACCTGAATGGAAAGCTAGTTCACCGCAAGTTACTCCTCCAGCATGCAATCGCCACACCCCTTCATCAGAATATCTTTTTAACTCTCCTGCGTGCCGTACATGAATTACTTGTGTCTCACTCAGTTTTGTTATTTGTCACTACTGTTCAGTTAAGAAAGGCAGTTTTGTCGTTTACTGTAGTCAACTGATGTGTCCTTGCTTACAGTAGATGGGTGTAACAATTATACAGTCCTGAGTGAAGCAGACCGCGCTCAAGGACACCTATTGATCTACGCCAGCAATTATAGATGCGATACGAATGACCTGGTACCAGGTTGGTATCGTTTCCAAGGAGCTGCTGGAGATCAGATGGCGGACAAATGTGTTCCCGAAAATCACTGCGGTACTTACTATCCAGGTTGGCTTAATGGCACACACCCGACAGTCGCTGAAGGTGTGGTCACTCGTAGAGTCTGTTATAGCACGAATTATTACTGGTATTGGCTATACGACTGCTGTTACTGGAGTAACAATATTAGAATCAGGAACTGTGGAGCTTACTTCGTGTATGAGTTACAAAGGCAACCTTATTGTGATTTTCGTTATTGTGGTAACGGCAGCGCAGGTAGGTTGCCTTGTTTCCTTCTTTGAGGGTGTCAGTCAACAATTAGTCATCAACCAATCGTCATCATCAAACAAAGTTTATAAAACTCTATAGAAGTGGTTCAGTGAAATCTTAAATTTTGGAATTTAGGTGGCTCTGAAGCCCTCTGAATGACAATAAGGCTGTATCTTATCAATCTGAGCATAATTCTTACTGGTAATACGTAAAATATGCCTTTACAGAAGCCTCCATGTTCGCAATTCTTATACCGTATTAATAAAAATATTACAACCCTTCTTATCCTCTAGTTCGTTATCATGAACATCCAACATTTATATTGGAGAGCAGGAATGGCGCAGTGGTGAGAGCGCTCGCCGGCCCGGGCTCGATTCCAGCCCGGTTGAGTTTGTTGTTCGTTCTCGACTTGCTCCGATGGTTTTTCTCTGCGTTCTTCGGTTTTCCTCTTTCCATAAAAACTAACATCTCCAAATTCCAATTCGAACAGGACAGAGGACCCGCATGAAAACCAGCTAAGGCTGATGTGGCTTCCTCTCTAAATATCTGCTTTAATTATTTCTACGAATCACGGTATTTTTCTCTTGTCATTCTGTCAGTAAAAGGTACCAAATGTACTCTCTCAACCCAACAGCGGACAACTTACGTACTCTCTAGTGTCTCTGTCTCTGAGCATTGTCGTTCAGAATGAGACAAAAATTAGGGAGCTTAAGCAATGACGCCGACTGCGACCCGGAGGACAACGCCTATTGAAAAGTGAATCTATATTTTACCCTGGAATTTCGCAATTGTTTAGATCTGTTCAGTGCGCCTATCGATAGCAGAAGTTGCTCAAACTAAATATGTAATGTCAGAGTTCAATGCCATTAACAATACAAAAAATTAGCCGCCGTATTTCGCGTCCTCTAAAATATGCAGAACGTAGACTTTTCACGTTGCTGTTTTGCGGAGGACGGGGGAGACGTACATAGCCATTGTTCTGCTTATTAAAACGTACTGTTCACATGCAATGCAGAACTTTTTTTCTCTGCCTTTTGTTTGGTGGCGTTCTCGTTGTCGTTGCCGTCGTGGTTTGCTTAAGGTTGCTATAGTAACCAAATGCAAATAATTAAATTCCAGCCACGTGGGGACGTCGACATCACACCTGTTTGCACAGCAAACAACAAAAAAAAAAAACCTAGCGTGTCACTGGTATTCTTTTTTTCTCTCTTAGACCCAATTTATATGGTCTCGGGTACCCGAGACAACCCTCCCCCCGGCTGAGGTAGCTTTTAGCTCATTTCTTTGCAAAATTCAACCAAGCGTTTCAATTAGGATCGCAAAACCGTCCCAGGGGGAGAGACAACTCGGGTGAGCGAGTTGTCTCGCCTCAGAGGGTTAAGTAACCCTGGCAAGCGGGACAACTTTTCTTCAAAGAAATGCTTTTGCTCGCCTAAACGGGATAACTCTCGGCGTGGTGAGTGTCACGAAATGCTAGATTTAGGATTTAAAATAGAAATTCGTATCAGAGAAGTGAAATTTAGCTCGACAAACCCCACTGTGATCGAATGACCGAGGGAAACGCAAAGAAAGAGGGATATTTGCCAACTTCATTATTCAAGAAGGGTTACGAATAATGATGCAGGGTCAACTTTGACTCGTCCTACAGGGACTACGTTTTCACATATCAACGCTTGATAAAGTTGCCGCAAGGGGAGGGTTGTCTCAGTTACCCGAGACCATATAAATGGGGCCTGATAAGGTACCTTAATTAAAACACACTGGAATAACTAGTCGGTTGAAATTCAAATCCCTAGGGCTTAGCGTGTTTGCTTAAGAGATTGGCGAAAGTACGTGTGCAAAAATGGTGGCCCATCAGGCCTACGTTCATCTTCGGTTTCAAAGACTAAAATTATTTATAGATCTCCACTCACCTCAGATGTTCATGTTCATGTTTAATCACCATAACCATTCGTCAGGATATTTTTTAAACTCTCCTGCTTGCCAAACATTTATCAATCTTGACTCACTCGGTTTTGTTATTTGTCACTACTGTTCAATTAAGAAACGCAGTTTTGTCGTTACTGTAGCTAACTGATGCGTCCTTACTTATAGTGGATGGGTGTAACAATTACACAGTCCTGAGTGAAGCAGACCGCGCTCAAGGACACATAGTGATCAACGCCAGCAATTATAGATGCGATACGAATGACCTGGTACCAGGTTGGTATCGTTTCCAAGGAGCTGCTGGAGATCGGATGGCGGACACATGTGTTCCCGAACGTCACTGCGGTACTCGCTATCCAGGTTGGCTTTCTGGTGCTCACCCGACAGTCGCCGAAGGTGTGGTTACTCGTAGTGTCTGTTTTTCATACTCAAACATCTGTTGTGACTGGTATCAAAGTATCAGAATAAAGAACTGTGGTGCGTATTTCGTGTACGAGTTACTAAGGACGTATTACTGCCCAGATCGGTATTGCGGTAACGGAATCGCAGGTAAGTTTCTCAAGATTTTTTAACTATTTTAGACAGCAGCCAAAACATCAACTGACAGTTATGATTTAACACGTTTTTACTGCTACGACACAGGTTAAATTGATGCTTGAATTAATTGTATTTTTTTGGTGAAAAGATGGCTGTCGAAACTGACCGCTTAACCCATTAGACTCTTGAGCCCGAGGGGAGGGAGGAGGGGGTGGAGGGGCGCCTATATATAAATGTGGCGGGTCTGCTCTTCGAAAAATTCAAACTATGCGCCTAACTGACGAATACATTAATCCATCTATAAAGAAATTTTCAAGAATATACGCCACACTCATCTAAACCATCAGCAAAGTATATATAGGGCGGCATTTCTCAATTTCTTTAAATGCGATTTTGAAAAATACCTTGATGGATATCAACATTGGCTTTCTGCTCTGAACACCGTAGGCGATACAAAAATTCTTAATGGGCCATTTCCAATGTTCCTTTTGCCTCAATTTCAAAACGAGTCCTCGTGCAAAACCTGTAGGCCACACGCATTTGCGCATGAATGGTTTTGCACATAGCCACATTTTGATACAGAGGGAAAAGGAAACTCGGAAATACCTTATTCAAATCCTAAGTGACAAGACATGGATACGCAGCCTTTGGTAACGAAAACAAGTAGTAAGTGAGTAAATAAGTAAGCTAGTAAGTAAGTAAGTGAGTAAGTAAATTAGTAAGTAAGTAATTAAGTAACTTTATTTCAACTCGAGTTGATGAAGCTGATTAGGCCCCTAGCAATACAGTCATGCTAATATGCCGAGAAAAATATCTAAAAAATATCAAAAAAAAAAAAATTACATGATCAATTAATGACTAACATTCTAACTATATCAACTATAAACAATAAACAGTCCTAAATTTTAACTGAATTATTACGAACAGTGTATCATAGAAAACTGTACATCACAAATTGAGATCTCTTACAGCAATCATAAATTCCTTGCCTCGACCAACAGAAGGATTCTTTCAGACACTTAACCAAATGCACAGTTGCTTTTACTCACGGCAGGGTCAACTGTTCTTTTAAATTATCTTTGTGCTCTTTTTTCGCACTGCAGTGTACACTTGTCCAACGCTGACTGTACCATCCAATGGAATAAAATTTGGATGCCCAGAGAATGCAACAATGTACAATGATACTGTCTGTCAGTTCTCGTGTAATGATGGCTATATAGGGTGTGGGTCTCAAGCAAGGAGATGTCAACACAATGGAACTTGGAGTGGACAAGACTTCACTTGCCAAAGTACGCATTTCACTGACGATTTTAATTACTACTTAGTAGAGGAATGCCTTATTTCGAGTCTAGTCCAAACCTTGCTAGTTTTTAACATCAGCTTCTTACGTTTTATACACAACTCTGGTGTTATACATAGCATTGTATAATTTTCTTTGCATTTTTTTCTTATCAATATTACATCGTATTGCAGTGGTCACGTGTCCAGCGTTGCCTACACCGTCCAATGGTACAAGACTTCGCTGTCCAAGGAATGCAACAATGTATTATGATACTGTCTGTCAGTTCTCGTGTAATGATGGCTATATAGGGTCTGGGTCTCAAGCAAGGAGATGTCAACGCAATGGAACTTGGAGTGGACAAGATTTCACTTGTCAAAGTATGCACTGCAATGAAGATTTTAATAAAGTCTGTAAACGAGCCAGGTGGCCAATGGGACCAGAGCTAATCCTGGTTTCCGTAGTACGAAGTTGCTAAAAGTATTTCTACTCCCCCTGGCTGGTATTCTAGTCCATCGCGGGGATACCCCCAGCATTAAGTTCGCCAGTACCCATTCATACACCTGGGTGGAGAAAGGCGCTGTCAGAGTTAAGTGTCTGGCCCAATAACACAACATAGGGTCACCGGTCTGGGCTCAAGGCTGGACAGCTCGATCCAGTGACCACCGCGCCTTCCACGAAGATTATAATTACCGCTTACTATATCATTTCACATTGCAGTGGTCACGTGCCCAGCGTTGTCTGCACCGTCCAATGGTACAAGACTTGGATGTCCAGTGAATGCAACAATATATTATGATACTGTCTGTCAGTTCTCGTGTAATGATGGCTTTATAGAGTCTGGGTCTCAAGCAAGGAGATGTCAACACAATGGAACTTGGAGCGGACAAGACTTCACTTGTCAAAGTATGTTCCTAAAACTCTGCGATAATTGCGCAAATTCTGATTGCTATGATCTTCTCTCCACAAAATAAGTGCCACCCTTAGGGTTTAATTGTTTCTTGAGGATTACTTAATTGTTAAGAACATCAGTCAGTCTATATTTCTTTGACTCTGACTAAATAGCTTCGATAGTCGAAAGTCCATGCCTTGTTCCATCAGTTAACAAAGTGCAAAAAAATGGATCTTTTACAAATTCGGTCATATGGTACAAAAGCTAGCATTTTTTATGACAAGCTACGTTCAATTTTCACTCTCATTCTGCATCCCGCCTAAGCCATGTTTTAACATTCAGAATAGACCATTTTCGTATTTTCGGTATTGGACTGGAGCCACCTTGCAACTGAGGCTAATTCGGCGAGTCTTTTCAAATGCAAATGACATTCATCTCTTTTTAATGATATTCCCCCGCATGAGCCTCCATTGCAAGCTAGTTCCAGTCCAATACCGAGAATACGAAAATGACCTATTGCGGATTATCTACCACGTGACCATTTGTTGCAAAAGGCCCATTGGCTCTTTTTAATTATTGTCTTGTTTTTTTAAGTCGTCACTTGCCCTTCACTGCCTTCACCCCTTAATAGGGTGCGATATGGTTGCACTGGGAATTCATCAGAGTGTCCAAACGACACTATCTGTAAGTTCTCGTGCATTGACGACTATAAAGCCATTGGTTCTAGCGTACGAGGATGCCAGCAGAATGGACTTTGGAGTGGTGGAGAGTTTTCTTGCCAAAATACGTGCAAGGGAGGATGAAATAACTAACAAATAGACTACTACCCCAAGTTTTCTAAGTGCGATGCTCAAAGAGAAGCGGGCGAGTGCACAATTACTCATTGAAAACGAGGACTAATAGTGTAATTGTTTAAGTATAGACTACCACAAGAGAGTAGTTTAAAGCCTGCAATTGAAGACCTTTTAAGCTAAAATTCCAAAGCAATTTTGCAATGCAAAATGCAAAAATGCGCGTAATCAAGATTTCTCAGCGAATAAACAACAATGAGACAACCATTCAGATATGTGTATTTCCATGTGTAGGACGTGGAGAATGTGTAATCGATCGTTGTGGATTTCTTTTTGAGTACGGGTAGGACGAGGTGTGGTTGAACTTGAGGCCTTGACGTATGGGGTAGAACAAGCAGAGGGCAATTTTATGGGAGTTTTTCCGGGGGCAGGTTGTCTTCTGTTCACGGGTGTGTTTGATGGGCACCAGTCTTTTCGAACAAGAACTAGCTTTAAGTCTGATCATCCTGCTAGAATAAATTCTTTCTAGGAAGCTCAAAGAGCCTCTGCCTGCATAGCAAAAAAGTAAATAAACTCTTTAGCTCTTTACATTAGATTTTTGCGAGCTTCGCCGTAAGTAAAATGTTTATTCATTTTTAATCGACTTTAAGGTCACTACAGATCATCTTGACAGTGGCTGTGTTGCACTTTGTTTCCTGACATTGTTTGGCGGTAGCAACACGATGTGACTCGCCAATCATGCAATTAATTAATCATTCATTTACATGTATTTTCCATTTAGTTGTCACGTGTCCGACGCTATCAATACCAACCAATGGAGAGCTATTGAGATGCAATACAACAGAGATGTTGTACAACACCGTGTGCAGATTTTCTTGTAATGAAGGATCTGAGGCGTCGGGTTCGATGATCAGAAGGTGTAAAGAAAATGGAACATGGAGTGGAACCAACCCCGTCTGCACAGGTATTTACCGTTTCGTTTGTATTAAAGAATTCGTTTACTTAGAGCGGATTTTACTTGAGTGTCGAAAAGTTCTTGGTTTAGCATTACTACGATCGAGCTTCACGATTGGCTTAAATCAGAAGTGGAAACCAAAACCACTCGTGACTCACCAAAACACGCTTTCCCAGGAATTGCGTCAGATACATGAATTTGTAATTAAGAGTGTTCCATTTGACTTTTGAACCGGGGGGTGGGGGTAGGTGAACAGGCACGAATATTTTTAAACCCTTTCATGCACTAAGAAATTTTTTTTCTCGAGACGTGTGTATGCATGATATTCATATCTCCATATAACATACTTTTTTCAACTCACTTGAGGTGCGTGACTCTTTTTTGCGGGGCCGTCTGCATAAATGTTTTTGTACAATTATGCTTGCAACATATTGTTTCTACAAGATCACCCACCTTCCCTCAAAAGTCAAGTAGTCCAACCCTTTTTTTATGTTTTGATCGATTCCTGGACTGTATCCTTTGTGATTGGTTACATTTTGGTTTTACGACACTCAGTTGAAAACCGCTCTGTTTAGTGGAAGATTTAGTTTTCACTGCAATTCGCCTTAATCACAGTCCGCCATGTTGGATGCAACGTCACCATTTTTCGCATGAAAGCGAGGCCACGCGTGTTGAAACATCATGGCTGAGTCAGCGAGTACTTTGATTTCTTCAGAGTTTTGGTACTGCAATCTGGTGGACATACCGACAACAATATTTACCTGTGACAGTGACAGTGTATATTGGCTCGGGGAAGTCTACAACAACAGGAGAGGATGACAGTTCCGGTTGGACCTCCATAGAACTTTCCTCACCAGAAGCTTGGCCGAAAGTTGATGCTATGGATTAAAATGAAAAACATAAAAATACTTCTGATTATTTTACGATTTTAACCAAGGAATGTTTAAAGAGATACCGACAACAATATTTACCTGTCACAGTGACAGGGGACGATGGCACGCTTACATCAAACAATCGCACTCGTGTACGCGGTGGTTCTCGCTTTGTCGGAGATTTTCTTTTCCTGGGTGATCTTGACCAGCAAAAAATACTCGGAACTGCATGCTTCTCCAGAACATGGTTCCCTGTTAAAGTTGTCTGAAAATCCCCTTCCTTAAAGTGTACAGAACATACTCTTGTGCTGTTTGTTATCTGTAGATGGACCAGATCATAATAATTAATGTAAATACATGTGCGCGACAATGACATCGATAACCTAACCAACTTACCTGGACACTTTTGCCCATGTCTCGCCGTATTTTGACAACCCACTGCTTTCGAATGGCTTCATCACTGGGAAATTGGTGAAAGGTATGATTTGGAATATTTTTAGCGCGATTATTTTTACATTGCGGCACGCAACAGTGATCTCCGTTGGGCATGATTGCAGATGATCGCCTTGTCTCCTCGATCGCCGAAAGTTGACTTTACACGCGTGGCCTCGCATTGGTGTCAAAAGTACATGACGTTAATCCAAGATGGCTGGTGTGCGATAAAGGCGAATAGCTGTAAATTTCATCAATTTAGATTATTGCGAGATTCGTAAGTAAAATATATTAATTCATATTTAATTCACTTTCATTTTTGTTACCGTCGCTTTCGTGGTTGCGTGAGGCCCAATCACCTTGACGACGGCCACGTCACTCACTTTCTTTTCTGACGTTCTTTCATGACACCAACACGATGTAACTATGCAGAAACTGTTGTGTAAACCATTGATTTACTACCCATTTAGCTGTCACGTGCCCGACCTTATCACCACCGTCTAATGGCGAGCTATTAGGATGCAATACAACAGAGATGTTATACAACACCGTGTGCAGGTTTTCTTGTAAGGAAAGATTTGAAGCGAAAGGTTCAGTGGTTAGAGGATGTACAGAAAATGGAACTTGGAGTGGAACTGACCTCGCCTGCAGAGGTATTCCGCATAGAAGCGGTTTATCAGTAATATCAAGTCATGTGTCTAATGCATTATTAGAGATTTGTGGAATACGAAGCAATCTTCCAGTGCCTGCAAATTTAAAATTACTTTTTGTGTCTACTTTTAGTTTTGTATTGAATAACACTAATGCAGCCTGGTTAACCAATCAGCGCCAAGGTTTTCTTTTCTCCACCAGTCATTAACATGCAATTTTTCTCGAGTGCTAGATCGTAGTGGCTCAATCGTAACAAAGATTGCATTTAACGTATCGTGTTTGACAGCATTCGTTACAGCGGTAATATCATGCAAAGGTTTTTACCGGTTACACGTTTTCCTGAGCTTCCCCAAATCTGATCACTTATTGTTTCTTTGCGGCTGGCTTCGGATTGGTGTAGAAATAACTTCGGTCAGCTGCAACTGTAAACGGCAGTCATGGGCAAATCATTCTAGTAAGTACTTTATATTTGTATGCGTTCTATCTCGAACGCCGTTCTGATTGGCTTCTCTATGATCTATTCTGTTGTTGATAGCGAGTAGCTCAGCAGTGTGCGTTTGTTAACAAAATGGCGGCGCTTGTTTGTTTTTACGTCTTGAGGTGTCTGTGAAGAGGATTTAGATAAAGTTTTGAACGACTGGTGGATTTATACTAAAATAATAAGCGTAATAGAAATCTAGAGCTCGTAACCTAATTATTAAATATATTGGAAGAGAATGGAATATCTGTGCGGTAATTTTTAGGCCTTAATTAAGGCAAGTATTAAACGGAGCCTGGGTAAAAATTATTACACGCTTTTAAATTTGACCTTCTTACACATTTTCATATCAACCTATTAATGCGGCCGTGACTCGACATTCGTTCGACTCCATAATACCGCATTGTTTTAGCCTGTATCTGTCATTGATCTTTTATTTTTTCTCGTTGTATTAAAAGAAACTGTGCTATTCATTTCACATTTTGATTAGTCGGTAATCTCTTTCGAAATTTGATTACTCTCTACTTGTGAAGTTTCGGTGTCAACCCGTTGCTTAATGCACAAAACAATTCGTCTCGTGTTGTTTGGCGATCTTGGATCATTAATCAATGGATGCAACATCGCCAATCAGCCATCTTGTTCGCCTCGATTGCAAGATCGCAAAAGTCGATCTTCAATCGTTGCCTCTGAGGCTACGCGCTTGATCTTGTGCATTCTACAGATGCATGGATCAATCGATAGCAGATCGTATAGAGATATCTTATCGCAGAAAGATCAATATCTGATCGTCGCTTTAAATAATATCGTCAATGGATCTCTATTTCGCAGCTAGCGTACTTCGAGATGAGGCCCACTAGCGATACATTCACTGTTGTTGGTTCTTTGTTATACTTGAGACACATTCCGTCTAGACGGACTTGGGCGAGAGTTTTAGCGCGTACAGTCTGGTAATACGTCTCAGTATAAATACAGACACAAGAGCGATTACACGTCAAGACGAGCTATCTGCCTTAGTGCGTCTTGGCCGCGACGGGTCATCCGTCTGGATGTAAAAGACGAGCATCAGACGAATTATGCGTCCGGAGGTTTTAACGTGTCTGCAGCACTGACGTCAGGCAGAGGACAGATAATTCGGCGTCAGGGCTAACTATTTTCTTTTCTTGTGCAGCTCGAACCGATGCTTAGTTCGTCGTAGACGCATAAAACAGCAGACGCATGATCCATCTGGACGGATTAATGCGTCCCCAGTGTAAAGAATACAAATCACTGAAACTGATAAAACGGGTTTCTCCTTTTTATAACTAGCTTTGTTCCAATGTATTGACTCTCTTGCTATTTCCTTGGTTTTGCAGAATGTATATTTCCGTACTCTATAACAACAGGTATCTTCTGTTTATGACAAGCTTTGTGTGGATCGATTGACTCTTGTTATTTTTTCTGGTCTTGCAGAGTGCATATTTCCGTACTCTATAACAATAGGTATCTTCTGTTAATGACAAGCTTTGTGCCAATGTACTGACTCTTTTGTCATTTTTCTGATTTTACAGAGTATCAATTTTTCTTCCTCGTAAAGTGTCGCTGGAGTGTCACACTGAGCTGTCGTCATCTTTGATATCAAGAAATGTTCTGTCTGTAAAGATCCCGAATGTTTAGTTGGAGTTTAGAAGATGCATATTCCACATTGAATAAGACATGATCTTCAAAGTTAATTAAGTTCTTTATGCTTTGACATTGTTGTTGTTGTTGTTGTTGTTGTTCTTCTTCTTCTTCTTCTTCTTCTTCTTCTTCTTCTTCTTCTTCTCCTTCTTCTTCTTCTCCTCCTCCTTCCTCTTCTTCCTGCTCTTCTTCTTCGTTTTCGTCTTCTTCCATTTTCACGCATTTTCACGCTTGTTTAGCTGTACAGGTACTGATTTTATTCTTAAGTTACTTGCAGGACATACGAAACTTCAGCTGTTTACCGAGCACTAATCTGAATGCATCTTAAGTCAACTTCTTCGGGGAACTTGGGGACGTCATTGGCATCCAGTCCAGTTTGCTTGGAGTCGAAATGGCCGTACTTGGTGGCAAGCAAATGTCACGGGACATTTATTAGTAAAACAGATATCTCTCTGATTAGGAAGAATCTCGATGTTGAGACCGTAAAGCCAATCACACAGCTGTTTGCAACCTGCTGTTAGAACCAAGCCCTCAGAGTTAATGTTGTAAAAATGCGACACTTGAGAATTATTCTTTTAACTATGTAAACTAGGTTGAACTGTTCAAATGCTATTGGCTGCAGACCATATATGACAAATAGCCTTTTAGTACAATCTTGGAGTTCTGCATGTAACTGCATGAGAAAAGGCCACAAATAAAATGACTTGCTCCTTGAGCGAAGTCCTGATCCACTTGATATAAAGATCTTGGTTAGAAGCAGGCCACCTCTCGCTCACCTCTCGCTCAATTCTTTAGCAGGGAAAAATCTCCTGCTACACAAGTAAGGGAAGATGCGAACCACAATGCTGTTATCGTAATTGGTACCATGGCAATTCAAGACCAGGACTGAAGTTGATCGAGTGTCCGTCTAATCCTCTGGTGATGACAATAAGGGAGTCTATGAGGTTTGACCGGTAACTGAGAATTGTTAACACTCTTAACCGTCAGCTGGGAAATGACTCGATTTCTAGCTGACAGGTCAGATCTAAAATCTGCAAAAATTTACCGATAGCTGAGAAATCACCGAAACTTTAACTGATAACTGATTTTCCAGCATCCCATCCAGACCCTCAGAAAATGATTGCAGTGAAAACCCGCGTGTAACAACCTATGTTTTTTTTTTAACTCTGGCAAAATAGGTTTTTTTTATTTTGGGGAAATCATTGGCACTGTAGGCTAATTAAGTTTTTTATTTGTGTCTTACTTTCTGTGAAGGAGATATAGTTTTTAATTACCAGAGAAATAGTAAACTTGGGTTTGGTCCTTAAATATATAGAGTTTATTCACAAGTGTATTACGATAAGCGTAAAACAAGTGATTACAAAATGTATATGTAATGTTGTCTCTATAACAACAGTTCATAATTTAACTGTAACCCACATATAAGAACCTGCTCGATCTCGCTTGGCTAAACAGGTTCTTATATTTTTGGGTATTAAAATCATAGTGGGAAATTTCTGCCCAGAGGTTTTTGAGGCGCTTAGTTTTTACGCGAGGGTTAGCACAGTATCATTTCTAACTGAAAACACTGAAAGGACATCTGAATGGGAATGTTGCGAATGAATGCTAGCTGTCTACTATACTACTACAGCAACTTTATTTGCAGGTATTTTCAGACGTTTGCAGAGGCACCGTCGTTTCAGCACTGAATGACGTGGCTTGCATGATGTTTAGTCAACCTCTATGACCTAAGTCACGGTACAGTCGTTCTAAAAATACCTTTCCCTCCACTTCTCCCTATTCTTCTCTCATAGCCTACACTTGATCTATAAGTCTTCGGACTTCATCCCAGTTTACATTACACAGTAAACATTCCAAAGCAACGATGGGAGCATACGGAAGAGTTCGTTTTGTGCTGCTATGCACAGTTTATATTTTAAAGCTGTCCAGTTATGACAATATCGTAATGGCTTCTACAGTATCTCCCTCAGGTAAGCTGGATTTGGTGGTTCTCTTAACCAATATCGAGAGGGAACAGTGATGTGTATTCCTGTTCGTATCATGTCATATCAATTTGATTTTCATACCTTCTACTCTCTGCAGTCTCACCTTATAATCCCTACCCGACTTCGAAACAGACTGCACACTGCCTATGTGCTATGATAGAACAGCACTTTGTTTAACGACAGAACATTTCCTAAACATGGGGGATGAAAGCGGGATATGGATGGACCTTTCTCCAGTGTTTTGAATGGCAGAGTCAAGTCACGAAAGGCGCATCCGTGAGAATTTTGGATTAAATTTTTCAAATTCATCTCTCGTAATCCTTCTTAATATTCCCAAACTCGGAAATATTCATCAAGTACGAATTGGTGATTCCTAGCATTTTGCGAAATCGAATATTTATGCCTGAGAGATACTGATTTTTTTGGTCGCTTGGGAGTGGGAAATGATGTTAGTAATGTAAAACTACTGATATTTCATACCCTTTTTAATAGCAAACCATTGTTGTAAACCGCTTTAATCCTATTGTGGGACTGCTATCCCATAGCAGTTTAACATCTCTTCTCTCTGCTAAGGAAGCCGGCGAACAGATTTCCGACCGGCTGTTGTTTAACAACGGCTTAAACAACAG
This sequence comes from Orbicella faveolata, assembly GCF_042242905.1. Taxonomy (NCBI): domain Eukaryota; kingdom Metazoa; phylum Cnidaria; class Anthozoa; order Scleractinia; family Merulinidae; genus Orbicella; species Orbicella faveolata. The sequence goes on along the minus strand of NW_028301578.1, from coordinate 11,002,471 downwards.
CCGGAAATCTGTTCGGGTTCGTAGATTGACTAAGTGTTGAATCAGCGACAACAATGGCTCTCTAATGGCTATTCCGACAGTGCATTGTTAATAGAAGGAAATGTTTATAGAGCCCAGGCAAAGGAACAAACAGACATGACAAGATTTATGTTGGAAGGTCCACGACTGTGCATAATCTTATGCTTTGTTTTCATGAACCGAAACGTTTCTGTTGGTTAGTTGAGATCCCAATCGGAAGTAAACCAAGCCAAAAAAGCGACCAAAAACTTATCACTTGTCGGGTTCCATAACCATTCCCTCACCGGCTATTATTAACTTTGAGGAAAGTTTATGAGAAAAGAAATAATTAAAAAAAATTACCAGACACCTTTTGACAGCTTCAATCAAGTAAGGTCATTCCAAGACCTCTGGAGTCATTCCAAGTAATGAATGAGTTGCCAGTAATCAGATCCCCGTGTTTGCGCGAAGAACTCTGGAATCGTTAGGGGGCAAACATTGCTAGTCGCTAGAAGGAAATGTATGGCGAAAAGTTGTTTCGAGGTACAAGAAAACGATTTTTGAGAGATATCAACGCTTTTTCGCCGTCGTTTTTATCGCGAATGGATTTGGGCAATGTTGATATGTGGAATATGTAAGTTTTTGTTTGAATAACCGTGAAATATGTGACAAAATCTACCGATAAACTCCGTTGCTTGCGTGAGGTTTATTGTGAAATTTACATCGCGTAATGGTCTGAAAGTATTACAAAATTAATTAGGTATAAATCGAGAGGAAATAACCCAGTAAAGCCTTTTAAATTGTGTACAAGCTACTTTTGGCTTATTTGAAAGCTCAATCATACAAATAATACTGAAAATAAGCCCAGTGGCGATCATTGTACCGTCTGGGGTTGATTTAATGACACATGAGTCCGCGCGACTCATGCTGTGTGGCTACTGTGTTGCTCAAAGCCTTTGTTTTGCTTTTACAAGCACGTATTTCAGTAATTTTCTTTCTCTATAACAGATCAAGGGTGGCTCCTTGAATACATCTCTGAGTATTTGTATTTAAAAGTGCCATTTGTGCGTGATTATGCTTTCCAAAGTTTGGTATTGACGGTTGAGTGAAATTGCCCGACACAAAGGGTAGTATTTCCTTCTGCAAACTTGAAAAATTTGCCCCACACAAAATCATGCGCATCATTTTCGTTTTGGGGCAACATGCTCATGAGAAGGGTGAAATATCTATTTAACATTTTACATTCTTTTCACGTAATTTATATGACATTCTCAACGAACGAAACGTAATAATACTGGAGTTCATTGCCTGCCAGATTTCTTTCGATAAAGTCAGGATTCAAGCCAAGAGTGTATCGTGTTGTAGAGAGGCTCGATCCGATACCGGCGCAACATTTATAAGTTAATTTGTATATTTATTTCGGCAAATTGAATTGTTTTTAAAACATTAAAACGCGCTTGTCAAATTGGATATTGTAAAATTTCCTCATAGTGAGTCACTTAATTCCGATAGCGCCAACCCTGGTCCCAGGCATAATCCGGGAATTTGATGCGAGGTTGGCTCTGTAAACTGAGTGTAAAAATTACAAAAATCTGAGTGAAGCAGACCGTACTCAACGAAACGTATTGAACAATGCCAGCAATTCAAGATGAGCGTTTTTGTCATTTTCACTCATGACTCATTTTGTCCTAGTTATTTGTCACTACTGTTCGTTAAGAAATGCAGTTTTGTCGTTACTGTAGTCAACTGATGTGTCCTTACTTACAGTGGATGGGTGTAACAATTACACAATCCTGAGTGAAGCAGACCGCGCTCAAGGACAAATAGTGATCACCACCAGCAGTTATAGATGCGATAGGCATGACCTGGTACCAGGTTGGTATCGTTTCCAGGGAGCTGCCGGAGATCAGATGGCGGACAAATGTGTTCCCACGAATTACTGCGGTACTCAGCATCCAGGATGGCTCAGTGGCACACACCCGACAGTCACTGAAGGTGTGGTCACTCGTAAAGTCTGTTATGATTCCTGGGATTATCACTGGTACGGGTCAACCAACTGCTGTTACTGGAGTAACAATATAAGAGTCAAGAACTGTGGAGCTTTCTTCGTGTATGAGTTACAAAAGCCGCCTTCTTGCGATCTTCGTTACTGTGGTAACGCTAGTAGCGCAGGTAATTTGCCTTGTTTGCTTTATTGAGTGTGTCCGTCAACAATCAATCATGAAGTAATAATCATCATCAATCATCAAACAAAGTTTAAAAACATTCTCCAGAGGTAGTTCATTGCCATCTTAACTTTTCGAGTGTAAGGTGGCTCTGAACGCTTGTGGATGACAATATGGTATTACGTAACACGTGTGTCTAGAGAAACTTCCATGTTCCGCAATTTTTAGCATGTTTGTAGAAATACCAGAATCATTTCTGTCCTCTAGTTCTTTATCATTAACAACCAACATATATCTGCCTTCATTATTACTACGAAAAAAGGTGCTTTTCCCTTTTTATTCACTCTCTCAACCCCAGCAGCGGTTTCCGTAACAATTTGGCGCAAAACTTAGCTTTCTTGTAAGAAAGTGAAAAGCCTTTTTGTTCTACGCTGTCAATTGTCGTTGCATTGAGACAATAATGACCAAAATGCAAATTAATAAACTCCGACGCCAAGAAACACACTAGAAAAACTAGCTGGGTTAAATTCAAATCCCTAGAGCTTAGCGTGTTTGCTTTAGAGATTCGAGAAAGTCTGCGTGCAAACATGGCGGCCTATCAGGCCGACGTTCATCTCCGGTTTATGAGACTACAATTACATACATGTTTTCTATTTCTTAAATCGATGAATGGTTACAGCTACCTTAAGTTTAGCCGGTTACGTAATACTGTCGACTAGTTTTCACCGGAAAAAGAGAAATTTTGAGTTGTCTATTCGATGAATGGACAATTTTATTCGCAGTTCCACTAACCTAACCAACCACGCTTGCCTCAACAGGTCGCTTGAAAAAATTTATGACTGATGGTATTGATCAACCCGCTAACTAATAGCCAATAAACATTGATTCCAGTACACACTACTCGGGAGAGTACGCACGGTACGGTACGAAGCACGTCTCATTACAATATAGCCGAAGCTCAGAAAATGTAAAGCGTACAGAACCTCTCTATTTCTTAACACACGCAAAAGAAAAACTGCGAGCGAAGGCAGTGCGAGGCAATTATTTCATTCAATACTTATTACATAGTTACTCAATTAAAACACCTCATTGTAAACATTGATTGTGGAGAATAAATAAATAATCAAGAAAAATTCTAGTGACACTAGGATGAGGCTTTGCCTTATAATAAATTCTGAGATTCATTTTTTTTTTTGACGTCGGTTACCGTTCACGTGACTGTGATGCACGCGTATTATTATTCTTCTTTGTAGAGAAGTGAGAATTTAGTGGCTAAACAAGAAGTCTAAGTTAAAAAGGATATAATTTTTTTCTACGTACAGTAAACTTAGAAAATTTGCTTCATGCAAAATAATGCGCATCATTTTCACTTTGGGGAACATGCTAATCAGAAGAGTGAAATACCAATCTAATATTTTATACTCTTTTCAAGAAATTTATTTGACATGCTCAATGAACGAAATTTAATTTTACTGGAGTTCAATGCCTGCGAGATTTCTTTCGATCAAGTTTGGATTCAAGCCAAGAGTGATCGTTTTGTAGAGAGGCTCGATCCTATACGGGCGAGGCATTTTTAAGTACAGTTACTTATTTGGGAGGAAGGGCAAATTCAAATCATTTTAAAGCACTATAACGCATTATGTTCAAATCCATGGTGTGTCACTTTATTCCAAGAGCGTTAATCCCTGCTCCGGGCATAGTCCGAGACTTTGATGCAAGGCTGGCTCTGTAAACTGGATGTAAAAACCAGACAGTTCTGAGTGAAGCAGACAGTGTTCAAAAAAACAGAGGTATTGAACGATGTCAACGATCCAAGATCATCGCTTTTGTCATTTTCACTCATGACTCATTTTGTTTCAGTTATTTGTCACTACAGTTCAGTTAACAAATGCAGTTTTCTCGTTTACTGTAGTCAACTGATGTATCCTTATTTACAGTAGATGGATGTAAAAATTACACAGTCCTGAGTGAAGCAGACCGCGCCCAAGGACAAATAGTGATCACCACCAGCAGTTATAGATGCGATAGGCATGACCTGGTACCAGGTTGGTATCGTTTCCAGGGAGCTGCCGGAAATCAGATGGCGGACAAATGTGTTCCCACGAATTACTGCGGTACTCAACATCCAGGTTGGCTTAATGACACACACCCGACAGTCGCTGAAGGTGTGGTCACTCGTAAAGTCTGTTATGATTCCTGGGATTATCACTGGTACGGGTCAACCAGCTGCTGTTACTGGAGTAACCATATTAGAGTCAGGAACTGTGGAGCTTTCTTCGTGTATGAGTTACAAAAGCCGCCTTCTTGCTATTTTCGTTACTGTGGTAACGCCAGTAGCGCAGGTAATTTGCCTTGTTTACTTTTTGAGTGTGTCCGTCATCAATCAATCATGAAGCAATCATCATCATCGATCATCAAGCAAACTTTAAAAACATTCTCCAGCGGTAGTTCAGTGCCATCTTAACTTTTCGAGTGTAAGGTGGGTCTGAACGCCTGCGTATGACAATAAAGTTGTATCTTATTAATCTGATCACAACTCGTATTGGTATTACGTAACATGTGTGTCTAGAGAAACTTCCATGTTACGCAATTCTTAGCGTATTTGTAGAAACATCAGAATCATTTCTATTCTCTAGTTCTTTATCATGAACAACCAACATATATCTGCCATCATTATTACTACGAAAAAAGATACTTTTCCTTTTTTTTTCGCTCTCTCAACCCCAACAGCGGTTTCCGTAACAATTTGGCGCCAAACTTAGCTCTCTCGTAAGAAAGCGAAAATCGTTTCTGTTCCACGCTATCAATTATCGTTGCATTTAGATAATAATGACCAAATGTAAATTAATAAACTCCGACGCCGAAAAACACACTAGAATAACTAGCTGGGTTAAATTCAAATTCCTAGAGCTTGGCGTGTTTGCTTTAGAGATTCGAGAAAGTCTGCGTGCAAACATGGCGGCCTATCAGGCCGACGTTCATCTCCGGTTTATTAGACTAATATTATATATAGATATTTTTTCAAAATAAGAATACTTGTGGGCAGCACGCAGCAACAACTAATCATTTTGTAAAGCTGAGTTTATTAATCGACCAGTTTCGTCTGCTGTTGAGATTTCGTCAGGATCAAACTACAACTGAGATACAAAGATGGAACTTATTTTATACTAAATATTGGCAGTACAAAGTACGCTCCTACATGTTCTCCGTGTTTCTGTCGGGTTATAGAAACACTCGTGAAAGTTTGGGAGAACTCGAGAAAGATGTGGAAACACTGCGGCTTGTGTTCCCACAACATTTTTCGTTCTACGCTCTTTCTCCCAAACTTCCACTCGTGTTTCTATAACTCGATAGAAACGCGGTACATGTTTTCTATTTCTTAAATCGATGAATGGTTACAACTACCTTAAGTTTAGCCGGTTACCTAATACTGTCGACTAGTTTTCACCAGAAAAAGAGAAATTTTGAGTTGTCTATTCGATGAATGGATGATTTTATTCGCAATTCCACTAACCTAACCAACCACGCTTGCCTCTACCGGTCGCTTGAAAAAATTTATGACTGATGGCATTGATCAACACGCAACTGATAGCCAATAAACATAAATTCCAGTACACACTACTCGCGAGAGTACGCACGGTACGGTACGAAGCACGTCTCATTACAATATAGCCGTAGCTCCGAAAATGTAAAGCGTGCAGAACCTCTCTATTTCTCAACACACGCGAAAGAAAACCTGCGAGCGAAGGCAGTGCGAGGCAATCATTTCATTCAATACTTATTACATAGTTACTCAATTAAAACACCTCATTGTAAACATTGACCGGGGAGAATAAATAAATAATCAAAAAAAAATTCTACTGATACTAGGATGAGGCTTTGCCTTATAATAAATTTTGAGATTCATTTTTTTTTTTGACGTCGGTTACCGTTCACGTGACCGTGATGCACGCGTATTATTATTCTTCTTTGTAGAGAAGTGAGAATTTAGTGGCTAAACAAGAAGTCTAAGTTAAAAAGGATACATTTTTTTTTTTACGTACAGTAAACTTAGAAAATTTGCTTCATGCAAAATAATGCGCATCATTTTCACTTTGGGGTACATGCTAATGAGAAGAATGAAATAGCAATCTAATATTTTTTACTCTTTTCAAGAAATTTATTTGACATGCTCAATGAACGAAATTTAATTTTACTGGAGTTCAATGCCTGCGAGATTTCTTTCGATCAAGTTTGGATTCAAGCCAAGAGTGGATCGTTTTGTAGAGAGGCTCGATCCTATACGTACGGGCGAGACATTTATAAGTACACTTACTTATTTGGGAGAGAGGGCAAATTCAAATTATTTTAAAGCATTATAACGCATTATGTTCAAATCTATGGTGTGTCACCTAATTCCAAGAGCGTTAATCCCTTCTCCGGGCATAGTCCGAGATTTTGATGCAAGGCTGGCTCTGTAAACTGGGTGTAAAAACCAGACAGTTCTGAGTGAAGCAGACAGTGTTCAAAAAACAAAGGTATTGAACGATGTCAACGATCCAAGATCATCGCTTTTGTCATTTTCACTCATGACTCATTTTGATTTAGTTTTTTGTTACTACGGTTCAGTTAAGAAATGCAGTTTTGTCGTTTACTGTAGTCAACTGATGTGTCCTTATATACAGTAGATGGATGTAAAAATTACACAGTCCTGAGTGAAGCAGACCGCGCCCAAGGACAAATAGTGATCACCACCAGCAGTTATAGATGCGATAGGCATGACCTGGTACCAGGTTGGTATCGTTTCCAGGGAGCTGCCGGAGATCAGATGGCGGACAAATGTGTTCCCACGAATTACTGCGGTACTCAACATCCAGGTTGGCTTAATGACACACACCCGACAGTCGCTGAAGGTGTGGTCACTCGTAAAGTCTGTTATGATAACTGGAATTATCACTGGTACGGGTCAACCAGCTGCTGTTACTGGAGTAACCATATTAGAGTCAGGAACTGTGGAGCTTTCTTCGTGTATGAGTTACAAAAGCCGCCTTCTTGCTATTTTCGTTACTGTGGTAACGCCAGTAGCGCAGGTAATTTGCCTTGTTTACTTTTTGAGTGTGTCCGTCATCAATCAATCATGAAGCAATCATCATCATCGATCATCAAGCAAACTTTAAAAACATTCTCCAGCGGTAGTTCAGTGCCATCTTAACTTTTCGAGTGTAAGGTGGGTCTGAACGCCTGCGTATGACAATAAAGTTGTATCTTATTAATCTGATCACAACTCGTATTGGTATTACGTAACATGTGTGTCTAGAGAAACTTCCATGTTACGCAGTTCTTAGCGTATTTGTAGAAATATTAGAATCATTTCTATCCTCTACTTCTTTATCATGAACAACCAACATATATCTGCCTTCATTATTACTACGAAAAAAGGTGCTTTTCCCTTTTTATTCACTCTCTCAACCCTAGCAGCGGTTTCCGTAACAATTTGGCGCAAAACTTAGCTTTCTTGTAAGAAAGCGAAAAGCGTTTCTGTTCCACGCTCTCAATTGTCGTTGCATTGAGACAATAATGACTGAATCCAAATTAATAAACTCCGACACCGAAAACACACACTAGAATAACTAGCTGGTTTAAATTCAAATCCCTAGAACTTAGTGTGTTTGCTTTAGAGATTCGGGAAAGTCTTCTTGCAAACTTGGTGACCCATGAGGCCGACGTTCATCTCCGGTTTATTATATTACAATTATTAGAGATCTTTTTTTTTAATTAGAATACTTGTGGGCAGCACGCAGCAACAACTAATCATTTTGTAAAACTGAGTTTATTACTCGACCGGTTTCGTCTGCTCTTGAGATTTCATTAGGATCAAACTACAACTGAGATACAAAGATGGAACTCATTTTATACTAAATATTGGCGGTACAAAGTACGCTCCTACATGTTCTCCGTGTTTCTGTCGAGTTATAGAAACACTCGTGAAAGTTTGGGAGAACTCGAAAAAGCTGTGGAAACACTGCGGCTTGTGTTCCCACAACATTTCTCGTTCTGCACTTTTTTCCCCAAACTTCCACTCGTGTTTCTATAACTCAATAGAAAAACGGTACATTTTTTCTATTTCTTAAATTGATGAATAGTTACAACTACCTTAAGTTTAGCCGGTTACGTAATACTATTGACTAGTTTTCACCGGAAAAAGAGAAATTTTGAGTTGGCTATTCGATGAATGGATGATTTTATTCGCAGTTCCACTAACCTAACCAGTCACCGTTGCCTCCACCAGTCGCTTGAAAAAATTTATGACTGATGGCATTGATCAACACGCCATCTGAATAGCCAATAAACTTTACTTCCAGTACACACTACTCGCGAGAGTACGCACGGTACGGTACGAAGCACGTCTCATCACATTATAGCCGAAGCTCAGAAAATGTAAAGCGTACAGAACCTCTCTATTTCTCAACACACGCGAAAGAAAACCTGCGAGCGAAGGCAGTGCGAGGCAATTATTTCATTCAATACTTATTACATAGTTACTCAATTAAAACACCTCATTGTAAACATTGATTGTGGAGAATAAATCAATAATCAAAAAACTTCTAGTGATACTAGGATGGGGCTTTGCCTCATAATAAATTCTGAGATTCATTTTTTTTTTGACGTCGGTTACCGTTCATGTGACCGTTATGTACGCGTATTGTTATTCTTCTTTGGAGAGAAGTGAGAATTTAGTGGCTAAACAAGAAGGCTAAGTTGAAAAGAATACAATTTTTTTTTTTTTACGTACAGTAAAAACTTAGAAAATTTGCTTCATGCAAAATAATGCACATCATTTTCACTTTGGGGGAACATGCTAATGAGAAGAGTGAAATATCAATCTAATATTTTATACTCTTTTCAAGAAATTTATTTGACATGCTCAATGAACGAAATTTAACTTTACTCCAGTTCAATGCCTGCGAGATTTCTTTTGATCAAGTTAGGATTCAAGCCAAGAGTGGATCGTTTTGTAGACAGGCTCGATCCTATACGGGCGAGACATTTATTAGTACACTTACTTATTTGGGAGGGAGGGCAAATTCAAATTATTTTAAAGCATTATAACGCATTATGTTCAAATCCATGGTGTGTCACTTAATTCCAAGAGCGTCAATCACTGCTCCGGACATAGTCCGAGACTTTGATGCAAGGCCGGCTCTGTAAACTGGGTGTAAAAACCAGACAGTTCTGAGTGAAGCAGACAGTGTTGAAAAAAAAGGTATTGAACAATGTCAACAATCCAAGATGATCGCTTTTGTCATTTTCACTCATGACTCATTTTATTTTAGTTATTTTTTCACTACCGTTCAGTTAAGAAATGCAGTTTTCTCGTTTACTGTAGTCAACTGATGTATCCTTATTTACAGTAGATGGATGTAAAAATTACACAATCCTGAGTGAAGCAGACCGCGCTCAAGGACAAATAGTGATCAACACCAGCAGTTATAGATGCGATAGAGATGACCTGGTACCAGGTTAGTATCGTTTCCAGGGAGCTGCCGGAGATCAGATGGCGGACAAATGTGTTCCCACGAATTACTGCGGTACTCAACATCCAGGTTGGCTTCATGACACACACCCGACAGTCGCTGAAGGTGTGGTCACTCGTAAAGTCTGTTATCATTACTGGGATTATAACCGGTTAAAGTCGAGCAACTGCTGTTACTGGAGTAACAATATAAGAGTCAGGAACTGTGGAGCTTTCTTCGTGTATGAGTTGCAAAAGCCGCCTCGTTGCGATCTTCGTTACTGTGGTAACGCCAGTAGCGAAGGTAAGTTGCCTTGTTTGCTTTTGAAAGTGTATCAGTCAAGCATCAGTCATGAAGCAATCATCATCATCAATCATCAAACAAACTATAAAAGCATTCTCCAGAGGTGGTTGAGTGCCACCGTAAGTTTTCGAATGTAGGCTGGCTCTGAACGCCTCTGGATGACAGCAAAGCTGTATCTTATCAATCTGATTGGTTGTGCGTCTAGAGAAACTTGCATGTTACACAGTTCTTACCGTATTTGTAGAAATATCAGAATCTTTTCTATCCTCTAGTTCTTTATCATGAACAACCAACATATATCTGCCTTCACTATTATTACTACGAAACACAGTACTTTTCCCTTGTTATTTACTTTCTTAGCCCCATCAGCGGTTTCCATGACAATTTGGCGCAAAACTTAGCTTTCTTGTAAGAAAGCGAAAAGCGTTTCTGTTCCACGCTCTCAATAGGCCATATTCGTACTCTCGGTATTGGACTGGAACTAGCTTGCGATGAAGGCTAATGCAGGGGAATATAATTAGAAAGAGGTTAAATTATCATTTGCATTGGAAAAGATTCCCTGCATTAGCCTCAGTTGCAAGCTAGTTCCAGTCCAATACCGAGAATACAAATATGGTCTATTGTCGTTGTAATGAGACAATAATGACCAAATGCAAATTAATAAACTCCGACACCGAAAAACACACTAGAATAACTAGCCGGTTAAATTGAAATCCTTAGGGCTTAGCGTGTTTGCCTTAGAGGTTCGAGAAAGTCTGCGTGCAAACATGTTGGCCCATCAGGCCGACGTTCATCTCCGGTTTTTCAGACTACAATTATTTATAGATCTCCACTCCCCCTGGATGGAAAGCTAGTTTACCACAAGTGACTCCTCCAGCATTTAATCGCCACACCCTTTTATCAGGATATCTTTTTTAACTCTCCTGCGTGCCGTACATTTATTACTTGTACCTCACTCGGTTTTGTTATTTGTCACTACTGTTCAGTTAAGAAAGGCTGTTTTGTCGCTTACTGTAGCCAACTGATGTGTCCTTGCTTACAGTGGATGGATGTAGAAATTTCACACTCCTGAGTGAAACAGACCGCGCTCAAGGACAGAGAGTGATCAACAGCAATTATAGATGCGATAGGAATGACCTGGTACCAGGTTGGTATCGTTTCCAAGGAGCTGCCGGAGATCGGATGGCGGACAAATGTGTTCCCGAAAATCAATGCGGTATTACTGCTTCAGGTTGGCTTACTGGCACACACCCGACAGTCGCTGAAGGTGTGGTCACTCGTAGAGTCTGTTATCACAATTCTTATTATTACTGGTATTGGTCAAACAAGTGCTGTTACTGGAGTAAAAATATAAGAGTCAGGAACTGTGGAGGCTTCTTCGTGTATGAGTTACAAAAGCCACCTTATTGCAGTTTTCGTTATTGTGGTAACGGCAGCGCAGGTAAGTTGCCTTGTTTGCTTCTTTGATTTTGTCACTCAACAATCAGTCATCAAGCAATCGTCATCGTCAATCATCAAACAAGGTTTAAAACATTCTATTGAGGTGGTTCAGTGGAATCTTAACTTTTCGAATTTAGGTGACTCTGATGCCCTCCGAATGACAATAAGGCTGTATCTTATCAATCTGAGCATAATTCTTATCGGTAGTACGTAAAATATGCGTTTACAGAAGCTTCCATGTTACGCAATTCTTACCGTATTAGTAAAAATATTACAATCCTTCTTATCCTCTAGTTCGTTATCATTAACATCCAACATTTATATTGGAGAGCAGGGATGGCGCAGTGGTGAGAGCGCTGGCCTACCCGGGCTCGATTCCAGCCCGGTGTCATTTGTGGGCTGAGTTTGTTGTTTGTTCTCGTCTTGCTCCTAGGGTTTTTCTCCGGGTTCTCCGGTTTTCCTCTGTCCATAAAAACCAACATCTCCAAATTCCAATTCGAAGAGGACAGAGGACGCGCGTGAAAACCAGCTAAGGCTGATGTGGCTTCCTCTCTAAATATCTGCTTTGATTATTTCTACGAAATACGGTATTTTTCTCTTGTCATTCTGTCATTAAAAGGTACCAAGTGTACTCTCTCAACCCCAACACCGGACAACTTACGTACTCTCTAGTGTCTCTGTCTCTGTGCATTGTCATTCAGAGTGAGACAAAAATTAGGGAGCCTAAGCAATGACGATGGCGACCCGGAGGACAACGCCTATTAAAAAGTGAATCTATATTTTACCCTGGAATTTCGCAATTGTTTAGATCTGTTCAGTGCCCCTATTACTGGCAGAAGTTGCTCAAACTAAATATGTAATGGCAGAGTTCAATGCCATTAATAATACAAAAAATTAGTCGCCGTCTTTCGCGTCCGCTAAAATAAACTGAACTTAGACCTTTCACGTTGCTGTTTTCTGGAGGACGGCGGAGACGTGCACAGCCATTGTTCAGCTTATTAAGCCTTTTGTTTGGTGGCGTTCTCGTTCTCGTTGCCGTCGTGGTTTGCTAAAGGTCGCTATAACAGCCAAATGCAAATAATTAAATTCCAGCCACGTGGGGAAGTCGACTTCACACTTGTTTGTACAGCAAGCAAAAAAAAAACCTTGCGTTTCACTGGAATTCTTTTTTTCCTCTTAGACCGAATTTATATGGTCTCGGGTACCCGAGACAACCCTCCCCCGAGTTACCCTGGCTGAGGTAGCTTTTAGCTCATTTCTTTGCAAAATTCAACCAAGCGTTTACATTAGGATCGCAACACCGTCCCAGGGGGCGAGACAACTCGGGTGAGCGAGTTGTTTTGCCTCAGAGGTTAAAGTAACTCTGGCAATCGGGACAACTTTTCTTCAAATTAATGTTTTTGCTTGTTTAACCGGGAAAACTCTCGGCGCGGCGAGTGTCACGTAATACCTAGATTTAGGATTTAAAATAGAAATTTGTATCAAAGAAGTGAAATTTAACTCGGCAAAACCAACTGTGATGGAATGACCGAGGGGAACGTAAAGAAAGAGGGATATTTGCCAACTTCATTATTCAAGAGCGGTTATGAATAATAATGCAGGGTCAAATTTGACTCGACCTACAGGGACTACGTTTTCAGATATCAACGCTCGATAAAGTTTCCTCAGGGGGGGGGGGGGGGGGGGCTTGTGTTGGGTACCCGAGACCATATAAATGGGGTCTCAAAAGGTACCTTAATTAAAAAACAACGGAATAGCTAGTCGGGAGTAATTCAAATCCCTAGAGCTTAGCGTGTTTGCTTCAGAGATTGGCGAAAGTATGTGTGCAAACATGGTGGCCCATGAGACCGACGTTTATCTTCGGTTTCTCAGACTACAATTATTTATAGATCTCCACTCACCCTGGATGGAAAGCTAGTTCACCGTTCACTGTCCATGTTTAATCACCATACCTATTCATCCGGATATTTTTTTAAAACTCTCCTGCGTGCTGTGCATTTATCACTCGTGACTCACTCGGTTTTGGTATTTGTTAAAACTCTTTAGTTACCAAATGCAGTTTTGTCGTTACTGTAGCCAACGCATGTGTCCTTAATTACAGTAGATGGATGTAACAATTACACAGTCCTGAGTGAAGCAGACCGCGCTCAAGGACACATAGTGATCAACGCCAGCAATTATAGATGCGATCGCTATGACCTGGTACCAGGTTGGTATCGTTTCCAAGGAGCTGCTGGAGATCGGATGGCGGAAAAATGTGTGCCCGAACGTCACTGCGGTACTCGCTCTCCAGGTTGGCTTTCTGGTGCACATCCTACAGTCGCTGAAGGTGTGGTTACTCGAAGCGTCTGTTTTTCCTTGTCAAACATCTGCTGTTACTTGTATCAAAATATCAGAATAAAGAACTGTGGTGCGTATTTCGTTTACGAGTTACTGGGGGCGTATTACTGCCCAGCTCGGCATTGCGGTAACGGAATCGCTGGTAAGTTTCTCAGGATGTTTTTAACGTTGTTCAGGATGTTGTTAGTGTTGCGGAGCAGGTTAAATTGATCGTTAAATTAATTGTATTCTTTTTCAGAAAAGTTGACGGTCAAAACTGACCGCTTAAAACACTGAACTCCTGAGCCCCAGGGGAGAGGGGGGGGAGGGGGGTTAAATATAAACGTGGCAGAGACTCAAGAATTTACACCACACTTCTCTAAACCATCAACAAACTTAGTTGCATTTCCCAATTTCTTTAAATGTGATCGTGAAAAATACTTTGATGGATATCAACATTGGCTTTTTGCTCTGTACACCGCAATTACAAGCGATACAAAAATTCTTAATGGGCCATTTCCAAGTTTCTTTTTGCCTCTTTTTCAAAACGAGTCTTCGTGCAAAACCTCTCATCTGAAAATCAATTTTGCATTTTCAATAAAATTTGCGCATGAACGGTTTCGGACGTCGATACGTTTGACGCCGAGGTAGAAGGCAACTCGTAAATGCCTTATTCAAATCCCTAAGTGACACGACATGGATACGCAGCAGTAGCGAAAAGAAGTGACAATTGCTTTCTTCAACGGAGCGATTTTTTTTGGACACTTTACCAAATGCACAGTTGCTTTTAGTCACGGCAGGGTCAACTGTTCTTTTAAATTATCTCTGCACTTTTTTTTTCGCACTGCAGTGTACACTTGTTCAGCGCTGACTGTACCAACAAATGGAATAAAATTTGGATGCCCAGAGAATGCAACAATGTACAATGATACAGTCTGTCAGTTCTCGTGTAATGATGGCTATATAGGGTCTGGTTCTCAAGCAAGGAGATGTCAACACGATGGAACTTGGAGTGGACAAGATTTTACTTGCCAAAGTAGGTATACATGAGTTTGCCAATAAATACTTCGATGATGACAATTTCATGCCGTCGACAATCAGAGAATTGAAAGCCACTTTTAAAATTTAAAATTCGGGTAGAAGTTAACTGTAATAATGCATAATAACGCATCAACTACTATGTGCGAACAAGGTGGGATGTCCGTCTAAGAGAAATAAACGTATAAGGACACTGTTTATTATTCGATGCAGTTT